>NC_044039.1:149476272-149630388 GCF_901765095.1 Microcaecilia unicolor
CTGTTTGTCTTCCAGAGTGTCACTGGCCTCACAACAGCAACTTTAAGAAGGCAATTTAGTGTAGACTCAAGGTAACAGGAAACTCCTGCAGGACACAATTGGACCTGTGGGCACACAAAGGCTAGCTGACCCCATAATGAGCTTTCTTTTCGAAGCTGCTGCTATGGGGCCAATACTGCTCCGGAGGACAGCAGGAGGCTTTGCCCTGGCACCTATCAAAATTTAGTGCTGGAAGCCATTGCCTATGTTGTCATGCTGACATCTGCAGTGTAGCTCAAGGCTTCAAGTACTAGGCCAACCTACTGAGAAATTTCTTGGTACCAGGGGCGTAGCCAGACCTCATGGTGGGAGGGGGCCAGAGCACGAGGTGGGGGGGCACATTTTGGTGTGCCGCCCCTCTACCTCACCACCCCCCTCTGCCGCCGCCTTGCTGCCCTGCCGCTGCAAATACCTTGGCTGGTGGGGGTCTGCTGAAGCCTTCATCCAGCGCTGGTCTCCGGCGCCACCGTGTTGCCTGCCCTGCTCTCTCTTCCCCTCACATCCTGCATGCTCCTTTTAGTGAAATTGAGCATGCTCAGTTTCACTAAAAGAAGCATTCTGGATGTGAGGGGAAGAGAGAGCAGGGAAGGCAACGCGGTAGCACCAGAGACCGACGTTGGATGAAGGCTTCAGCTGGCGGGGTTGGGGACCCCCGCCAGCAAAACCAGGGGCCCAGAAGAAATTTGAGGGGGCCCAGGTCACCATGGCCCCACCTAGTTATGCCACTGCCTGGTGCTATTTCACTTTAGTTTATGCCTGATGAGTTGGCAAAACCATTCTGAACCACTTCTAGCTAATCACAGTGTGTAAAAAAAAATAAATTAGAACATTCAAGAAGACTAATTTTGGTCAGATGTTAATGGTTCTAGATCTCAAAACAGTAAAAAGAACATAGGATATGAGGGTCACGGCATACGACCACTTCAGCATATGCAAATAAGCCTAGTTCTTAAACTGCATGTATGTAAAACCATTTAATAAATATTCATGCTGATTTCATGAAACCCAGACTTGTCTGCAGTCCTTGCTAAGAACTCCATCAGCCTTTCAGTAGAGCAAAGCTTTGTGGGCTCAACTTTAGCATTCAATGTATATTTCTATATAGAAAAAAAATATCTAATCTTCTGGCTAAAGCTAAAATCAATTTCACATTTCTGTCCATTATTTGTAAAATTCTATATGCTCTTGCTCCCTATGGGGCTCATTTTCAAAGAGAGAAAAATGTCCAAAAAGTGGCATAAATCTGTATTTGGACAGTTTTCTCACAAAAAATGTCCAAATTGGTATTTTCAAAACCAATTTTTAGGTGTTTTTCTATTAAGTCTGTCAGATCAAATCACAAGGGGGCATGTTAAGGGCAGGATCTGGGCTTTCCTAATACTTGATGTTTTTCTGCCATAAAGGAACAAAACAAAAACATCCAGGGCTGTAAGATGGACGTTTTGGTCTTGACCTGTTTTATGAATGAATAAGCCACAAAAAAGAGCCCTAAATGATCAGATGACCACCGGAGGGAATCAGGGATGAGCTCCCCTTACTCCCCCAGTGGTCACTAACCCCTTCCCACCCCCAAAAATGTGATGAAAACATTACTAACCAGCCTCAGATATTATACTCAGGTCCATTGGAGCGACATGCAGATCCCTAGAGTAGTCTAGTGGTGAGCAGTGGCGTAGCTAGGGTAGTTGACACCCAGGGCCGGTCATTTTTTAACACCCCCCCGAAATCCAGTACTAGGCATACCGAGAATACAAAACACTCAGGACCTATAGAGCAATTATACCATACCATAAGCAGTAATTTGTACGAGTCACACAAGGAAAAGGAAAGCATCTTAAACACTACAGTGAGCACTAGAACATCAATTCACCTATTGTAAAACGAAAACAGACAGAATAGTACAGATCGTAGATCCTGCACAGTCAATGCCAACTGAAAGCCATGTCTTTTTCACAAACACAGATACACCCTAATCCACTATAGAATAAGTAATCATAAACTTTCTATTTAGACAAAAATTAAACTGAACCCCCGATGCCAGACTCTGCATACAATGCAACACCACAGAAACAGAAAATGTCCCCTAGTACTGTACAAAATATAAAGACAGCAGATGTAAATTTGAAAAAACTAACAAATACCAATCACCACTTTACAAATTAACAAATAGAAATAAAACAAATAATATCATTTTATTGGACTAATACATTTAGCTTTCAGAGGCCAAAACCTCCTTCCTCAGGTCAATTCAGTATAGTACTGTTACAATGTCCTATTCTGACATGAGGAAGGGGGTTTTTTCTCCGAAAGTAAAATGTATTAAAATTAGTCCAATAAAAAGATTACCTTATTTACATGTTCTATTATAAACATTTATTAAGACAGCTACAATACTACTTTATCCTAAAGCAAAAAAATAAAAATATATATTTACAGTTCGTTGTCTCTGGTTTCTGCTTTCCTCATCTTTTCACTGTCTTCCTTCTATCCAGCATCTGTCTTCGCTCTCTCTCTGCCATCCAGTGTCTGCCCTCTCTCTGCCCCTTCCATCCACTTCTGCCCCTTCCATGCACCATCTGCCCCAGTCTGCCATCTCTCTCTCCCCCTTCCATCAACATCTGCCCTCTATCTCTGCCCCTTCCATCCACCATTTGCCCCAGTTTGCCCTCTTTCTCTCTCCCCTTCCACCCACCATCTGCCCTTTCTCTCTGCCCCTTCAATCTGTCTGCCCTCCCTCTCCCATCCGTCCAGGGTCTGCCCTCCCTCACTTGTCCCCCTTCCATCCAGGATCTGGCCCCTCTCTATCTGCCCTCTCTTTTCAGCCCCCAGTTCCAGTCCCCTTCATCCACCACATGCCTTGCATCCCCCCCTTTCAGCCCCAGACCCATTCTCCCACCTGCCCCAGGCATGGACCCATTTCCCTCCTGCCCCCATGTCAGACCCCAGTTCCAGCTTCAGACCCCTTCTCCCATCTGAGCACTCCCCTCCCCCCTCTGAGCACCCCCACCCTCCCCAATCCCCTTCTCCCCTCTCTGAGCATCCATCTGAGCTCCCCCACCCTCCCTAATCTCCTTTAAGCACCCCTCTGAGCTCCCCCACACCTCCCCAATCCCCTTCTCCCCTCTCTGAGCTCCCCACCCTCCCTAATCCCCTTTAAGCACCCCTCTGAGCTCCCCCACCCTTCCCCAATCCCCTTCTCCCCTCTCTGAGCTCCCCCACCCTCCCTAACCCCCTTTAAGCACCCCTCTGAGCTCCCCCACCCTTCCCCAATCCCCTTCTCCCCTCTCTGAGCTCCCCCACCCTCCCTAACCCCCTTTAAGCACCCCTCTGAGCTCCCCCACCCTTCCCCAATCCCCTTCTCCCCTCTCTGAGCTCCCCCACCCTCCCTAACCCCCTTTAAGCACCCCTCTGAGCTCCCCCACCCTTCCCCAATCCCCTTCTCCCCTCCTTGATGCTCTCCCACCCTCCCTAATCCCCTTTAAGCACCCCTCTGAGCACCCCCTCCCCTTCTCCCCTCTGAGTCCCCCCCTCCCGAGATCCGTTCTCCTGCTGCTCCTACCCTGTCCTGCCTTTAACATTTTTTTTCCGAAGCGCCAGAGAGTGGCAGGCAGCGCTAATCATAGTGGGGGGGGGGGGTGCTCCGCTCCCGCTGCTTTGCCTTAAAAAAATTTTTTTTGAAGCGCCGGAGAGTGGCAGGCCTTGCGTCTGCCCTGCTAGTAAAGAAGATCTCGCTGACATCGTTGCCCTTCCCACATTGAGTCCTGCCCCCCTCTAAGGCAACTTCCTATTACTGCGAGGGTGGGCGGGACTCAGTGTGGGAAGGACGATGATGATGTCGACGAGATCTTCTTACTAGCAGGGCAGACGCGAGGCACGCTGCCTGCCACTCTCCGGCGCTTCGAAAAAAAATCTTTAAAGGCGAAGCAGCGGGAGCGGAGCACCCCCCCACCCGATGACACCTGGGGTGGACCGCCCCCACCGCCCCGCCCTTGATACGCCACTGGTGGTGGGTGCAGTACAGCAGACGGGTGGACCCAGGCTCATACCTCCACCTACCTGTTACACTTGTGGTGGAAACTGTGAGCTCTCCAAAACTCACCAGAAACCCACTGTACCCACATATAGGTGCCCCCTTCACCCATAAAGGCTACTGTAGTTGTGTACAGTTGGGGGTAGTGGGTTTGGGGGGGCTCAGCAGACAAGATAAGGGAGCAATGGTGAGAGGTGTACCTGGGAGCATTTATTTGAAGTCCAAGGAACATTTATTTGAAGTACACTGCAGTGCCCTCTGGGGTGACCTATTGCTTTCTTTGGATGTCTTTGTGGCCAGTCTAAAGAATGCTGGCTCCTCCTACATCCCAATGGCTTAATTTTATGCATTTTTTACTTGGGTTTTTTTTTCCGTAAAATGGAACAATAAGATAGACACACAGAGCACAAAAACATCTAGCAAATAACCATTTTCGAAAAAAAAAAAAAAAAAGATAGATGTTTTTCTGTTTTGAAAACGACTATCAGGCTCATTTTTGAAAGAGAAGGATGCCCATCTTTCGACACAAATCGGAAGATAGGCGTCCTTCTCACAGGGTTGCCCAAATCGGTATAATCGAAAGCCGATTTTGGGCATTCCCAACTGCTTTCCGTCGTAGGGATAACCAAAGTTCACGGGGGCATGTCGGTGGCGTAGCGAAGGCGGGACTTGGGCATGCCTAACACACGGACGTCCTAGACCTATAATGGAAAAAAAAGGGCATCCCTGACAAGCACTTGGACGACTTTACCTAGTCCTGCTATTTTTACAACCAAGGCACAAAAAGGTGCCCGAACTGACCAGATGACCACCGGAGAGAAATCGGGGATGACCTCCCCTTACTCCCCCAGTGATCACTAACCCCCTCCCACCCTCAAAATATATCTTTAAAAATATTTTTTGCCAGCCTCTATGCCAGCCTCAAATGTCATACTCAGGTCCATCAGAGCAGTATGCAAGTCCCTGGAGCAGTTCTAATGGGTGCAGTGCACTTCGGGTGGACCCAGGCCCACACCCCCTACCTGTTACACTTGTGGTGGTAAATGTGCGCCCTCCAAAACCCACCAGAAACCCACTGTACCCACATCTAGGTGCCCCCCCTTCACCCATAAGGGCTATGGTAGTGGTGTACAGTTGTGGGTAGTGGGTTTGGGGGGGATTTGGGGGGCTCAGCACACAAAGTAAGGGAGCTATGTACCTGGGAGCAATTTGTGAAGTCCACTGCAGTGCCCCCTAGGATGCCTGGTTGGTGCCCTGGCATGTGAGGGGGACCAGTGCACTACGAATGCTGGCTCCTCCCACGACCAAAGGGCTTGCATTTGGTCGTTTCTGAGATGGCCGTCCTTGGTTTCCATTATCGCCGAAAATCAGAAACAACCAAGTCTAGGGATGACCATCTCTATGGATGATCTAAATTTCAAGATTTGGGTGTCCCCAACCGTATTATTGAAACGAAAGATGGACATCAATCTTGTTTCGTTAATACGGGATTCCCCTCCTCTCCATCGGGACGTTTTGCGAGGATGTCGTCAGCAAAACTTGAGCATCCCTTTTGATTATGCCCCTCTATATTCCCCACTTGAATTTTGGACATTTTTAGCAAAACATCCAAAGTTGGACTTAGACGTCATATCGAAAATGCCCCTCTAAATATCTTGCCACTATGATCATGCTTTATTTTCCAAGTAGATCCTTATGCTCCGTGCGGGGAAATTCATTTGGCGGTTCCATCCATTTCTGTTTATCAGAAATCTGTTTCTAGACACCGATCCATACTAGATAAAGGCCCTGATTCTTGGAATAAGATTCCAAAAATTTGATATCCCTTGATTGTTACAATTCGTTAAGACATACCTGAAAACGTATTTGTTTCAACTGTATTTTCTTCTACTTCAGAGTTCAATTATTTCCTTTGTCTGTTTTTATTGTCGTTTTGTTTTTTTTAACTATACTAGTGTGGATTCTAGCCCAATCTCTTGTTTTTGTTATCTGCCTTGAGCCTTAATTGGTTACGAGGAATATAAATGTCCATATTAGATTAGATTAGTTATATTTTACATAATTGTAAGTTGATAGCATTGAAAACCAATTTTAATATCAATTTAGATATAAGGGCAGGAAAGGATTATGGTTTCCATGAGAGTCATAATTCTGAATTTCTTTTCTTCATGGACAAGCCACATAAGGCAGCTACACCTAGGTGACATCGAGGGGCATTTTCGAAAGAAACGTCTAAGTGGGAATTTGGATGTCTTTGTAAAATGTCCAAACTCGGAGGTGGGAAAAGGTCATTTTCGAAAAAAGATGGACATCCACCTTTGTTTTCGAAAATACTATGGACTTCTTTGGATTTGGATGTCTTTGATTTTTGGCCATTTTCGAAGGCAAAGACGTCCAAATGCAAGACATCCAAAACAGAGGAGGGGTGGTTTAATGGTTAGTGCAGTGGGCTTTGATCCTGGCAACATGGGTTCAATTCCCATTGCTGCTCCTTGTGACTTCAGGCAAGTCAAATGCACAAGGGGCATTTTTGGATATGACATCTAAGTCTGAATTTGGACGTTTTTTTGTAAAATGTCCAAAATCAGAAAAGGAAAGTGTCACGCATGTCAGGAATAGTGAGCCCTTGGGCCACTGCCGAGGAGCAGCAGCAGCAGGCAAATCACCCAAACAGGAGGCAAGACAGACTACAGACAGACGGGAACAAGCCAGGCTGGAGCAGCTGGACTGGAACAGAAGCACTAAGCAGTAAGCAGGAGAATAGTCCACGAATCAAGCAGAGTCTTACCGGCAGGCAACAAAGCAGAAGGGGAACCAGGAACCCAACAGAGTCTATAGGCAGGCCGGAATCACGAGAATAATCCAAGAACACAAGCGGGGTCAGAGACAGGCAGCAAGCAGCAGAACAATCTAGAACCAAACAGAGTCTTAGGCAGGCAGGAATCAAGAGAATAATCCAGGAACACAAGCGGGGTCAGACGTCAGAGGCAGGCAAAGCAAGCTTTCAGGGCAGGAACCACAACAGACCAACAAGGACAAGAACACAACTGAAGACCTCTGTTGCCAAGGCAAAGTAGAAAGTTTCCAGGTGGTTAATAAAGGCAACATACAAGGGAGTTCACCAGGTAAGGGTGCTGCTAAGTTCCAAAAATCCCAAGACAGTCTGGAAGGCTGGAAGATCTGGACCGGACCGACATGACTTCTGGAACATGGGAAACAGCAGACAGTCCATCGCAGCCACCAGGTCTGACCACCAGGTGGCGAGATGGATGAGAGCATGAAACATGGGCACCGTCGTGACAGAAAAGTCATTTTCTACAAAAAAAAAAGTCTATCTTTTCCTTTTGAACGTGCTGTTTGGAAAAATGTTTTGTGATTTGGGGGAGGAAGGGGAGGTAATCCCCGAGTCCCTCCAGTTGTCATCTGATCATTTGGGGCACCTCTTGTGTGGAGTAGTGGAGTAGCCTAGTGTTAGTGCAGCAGATTTTGATGCTGAGGAAGTGGGCTCAATTCTCACTACAGATATTTTTTATAAAAACAGGTCTAGCTCAAAACGTCTAAGTTTTAGTCTTGGACATCTTTGTTTTGCTCCATTATTGCTGAAAGACGTCCATGTCTTAGGAACGCCCAAGTCCCACCTTGAACATGCCCCTGGCACACCCCCTTGAGATTTGGACATCCTTCTGATGGACTTCAGGCGGTTTTGATAATACTGATTTGGACGTTTCTGTGACATAAACTTCCAAATGCTGATACACTGTACTTTTTGGACGTCTATCTCTTTTGAAAATGAGCCTGATCACCACCTGATAGCACCTGTCAGATCTGTTGTACAAGAACCTAGAGAAAGCCAGAAGGCTTTCAGGGCATGTGAAAAGGCCACATCCTAGTAGTTATTGCCACCCCTCTCACCCTAAATGCCAGGTTTTGTTTGGTTTCCAAGATGGCCATGTTTCTGAATTTTGCTCTTCCGTATCAGAAAAAGCAGGAAGGGCAAGAAATTTACTCAGGTTATTAGAATGCCAATTTTGCAGTATAACACAGGAGCATTAATTAGTAGTTTCTCCTATGCTAGAAGAAGGGAAGTTTCCACAGGTATGTTAATAATGAGACTGCAGCTGGAGATTTACTCCTGTGGAGTCTATATGAGCAGTGTACCACACCCTGGCAATCGCCCTGGGCCAAAAAAGCCTTTTATGACTTCAGCTCCTGGAACTTAATTGCCCTCACTGTTTGGTAATAAATAGAAATAAAACAAAACAAAACATAGAAAAGAGAATAAGATGATACCTTTTTGTTGGACTAACTTAGTACATTTTTTGATGAATAAGCTAATAGTATGATAAAAATGTATTGTTAGTCCAATAAAAAAGGTATCATTTTATTTTCTGGTTTGTTGTATTTCTATTTATTACCTGTAAAAGTGGACCAACACGACTACCACACCACTTAATGTCACTGTTTTGTAAAGTATCCTGATCCCGCCCGTTTCATGACATTCTGCTGGGCCTATATTTGCTGCTAGTCCATAACCACAATGGCAGAGCTCCCCGGGGTTCCTATGACAACAGGTGGCGGAGCAGCAGCGCCAGCATGAGGAGAGTCAGCGCCAGCTTCACAGGCAGCTGGCAACAGTATAGGATTTAACACAAGTGGCAGCTCTTGGAGAAGGAACAGCAGTGCCAGATTGTAGATCACCAGAACAGGATTCACAGCCAGCTGGCAACAGTAAGGAGCAGACTTAAAAGTGACAGCTCTTGGAGCGGATGATCAAAAGGATTTTCCTTGTTTTTAATCCACTAACTTGGAGCAAACTGACAGCAGAGGTTGCTGTCAGGGTTCAGCTATCAATGCAATCTTCACATTAAAATGTGTCTTGATAATTTTAGTGTGGACAGCAGAAAGAATAAAGGAGCCACCATCTTGATTTTGGGAGACGCTTTGAAATGGGAAACCAAGCTGATAAACTGGTCTGATTTTGTACAGGAGTTTAAACAGATTTTCATAGAATTGCATTGCATATAAGACTCTGCAGCAGCTGAATCAGGGCTCTAGCGCAGTCGTCTCATATGAAGCCTGGTTCAGCTGTTGGCAGACACAAAGTAGAACCCACCTGCCTTGTGGGATCAGTTTTGCCGAGTCCTAAGGCATGAGGTGAAGGATGAGTTTGCCTACATAGAGCGACCTGCTGTCCAGAAAACCCTAATGAAAATCCGTCTCAGCTAGAAGAAAGTCACGGGGAACAGAGGAGCTTTGGGGCAGCTGCATACTATGCCTATGGCTCTCCTACCCATCATTCCTGAGGATAACCCTCTGATACCTATAAAAATAGATGCTACCTGTAGACAGTGGAATTCTGAAAAGTATAATTTCACTAATGTTCTAATTAAACTTACTGGCATCTACAAGTGCTTTAAATAGTTGGTGGAAGTTTGTCCCAGTTATTTAAACTCCAAGTACTATTCCTGTAAGACTAACATTAGCACTGTCATTTCTATGGCTTAACCCTATGTAATCCCCCCCTTTTTTTGTATTTTAATTAAACCTTCTAAGTGAAGATGTTGGAAGGATGATAGAGAGTAAAGTGTGAAGAGTTGTAAGAGGGAATCGGTTACACAAAACCCATCAAGGCCATCACTCTCAGAGGAACATTTTTATACAGAAAGGCACAAGAAGGTGGCACATCTCATTCAGTGGAGACTCTATAAGCACTACAACATCAGTGTACTAGAAAATCATTGGAGTCATGACCCTAAGAGAATTGTGGAAAACAAAGAGGTTATGATCCTGACTGATTAAAAGCTGGAAGCCAGAAAACCAGATATAGTAGTAAAAGAAAAAAAAACACCAGAATGGCATTGATTATAGAGGTGTCGGTCTCAAGCGATTACTTGGTGAATTGCGTGGTGAGAGGGAAGATCCTCAAGTACCAAGAAATACAGTGCAAGACCAAGAAAATGTGGCAGAAAATATAGAAATATTTCCCATTGTTTTAGGTTCCACAGGCTTGATTAAAAAGAACTTCCAAATGCATCTGGATAAGTTGTCAGTACATATTACCTCTAATGAACTCCAGAAAGAAGCTTTCTTTGACACAATGCAAGTACTACGGCGAGTATTAGCAGTAAATTTGTGAGACTGAGATCATGCTCCACATACCCTGGCTTAGGAGTGAGGTTCATTCTTGTCACAGCATGTGCAAAACTAACCCATTTGGAGAAATTGCCCCTGAGGACAGTACCATGTAGCTGCTTCTGGACCCTGGAGACCACCTCTAGGAAAGGAGGGCAACATGTAGTTTGAGCATTAAAAAGAACAAAAATATATTTTGGGAGGTTTTTGGCCATTGATGATATAATGGCCCGTTGAGTGCTGTGCGTATGGCAGTGATAAGTTCCCTTGAGCACCTGGGTCTTATTGAGGTCTTTTCCTCCTTTTATTTTGTTTTTTAGAAAATCTACCAGCAACATATTATAATCTACAGTGGTTTGTTAGAAGAGATTTTTTTTTTGTTTCTGTGGAATAGTTTTTTTTATTTTGAAGTGATCTTTGTTTCTCTACCAACTATACAACAACATGTAGTTTGACCAACCCTGAGCCAGGTGGGAGGTGGGTGTGCCAGCAGGGCCGGTCTTAGGCAGGGGTGACAGGGATGATCGCACAGGGCCTCACGCTCTTAGGGGCCCCGCATCCCTGGCATGTCTGTCCCCTTGTCTCGGAACACCTCCCTGCTCCATGTCTTAATGTGCATCTGCATTTCAGTAGAGAGCGGCAGGCAGCGCAGGGGCATAGCCACGGGCGGGCCCGGGTAGGCCTGGACCCACCCAATTTCGGGTCAGGCCCGCCCAGCAGCAAAGTTCCTGATGGCGATTCCAGTCGCAGGCTCCGCTCGCAGTCGCAGCGATTCCCACACGCTGCCTGCCAGTGCCGGCTGCCGCTCAATCTCCTTGCGCTACTAAGCGCTAACCTGCAGAGGAGAGACTTCCGGGTTAGCGCTTAGTAGCGCAAGGAGATTGTTGAGCGGCAGCCGGCAGGCAGTGTGTGGGAATTGCTGCGACTGCGAGCGGAGCCTGCAAGTAGAATCACCGTCAGGAACGCTGCTGCTGGGCGGGCCTGCAAGGAGGGTGAGATGCTGCAGCTGCACGGGGGGAGGGATGATGGGGGAAAGATGTCGCATGGGGGAGGGAAGACGGGGGACACAGCAGCTGCACAGGGGGAAGGGAAGATGGAAAGAAAGATGCTACACAAGGGGGAGGGAAGATGGAAAGATGAGGCTTGGTTGGTGGGTGAGGGAGATGCACGGGGAAAAAGGGAGAGATGCAGCAAAGGGGTGGAGGGGTGAGGAAGGGAGAAGTCTTGGCTGTGTATGAGGTGGAGGGGAGGGACACATGCTGCATACAGAGGGGATAGGTGGGGAGGGGGAGAAATGTTAGGCATAGGGGTGGAGAGGAGGGAGAAATGGTGGGTATAGTGGTGGAGGAAGGGCGGAGCAGAGAAAAATTTGTGCCCACCCACTTTGGGTTCAGGCCCACCCAAAACTGGCTGTCTGGCTACGCCACTGAGGCAGCAACAGCAATTTTCATATCCCATCGGCCGCTGAAACCAGAGCCTCCTCACTGCTGTGTCCCACCCCCTTTTGATGTCACTTCCTGCTTCCACAAGGGTGGGATGCAGCAGCAAGGAGGCTCTAGGTTCAACGGCCGATGGGATATGAAAATCGCTGCTGCTGCCTGCTGCTATGTATTGAAACATAGTGGATGCATGTTAAGGTATGGAGTGAGTGGATTTTAATTTTTTAAATAAATTTTAAAAACCTTGTTAACAGAGGTGGGACTAAGTAAGGGAGGTGCTATGTGGGAGGCAGAGCAGGGTGGTGGAAGGCAGGGGAAGAGGGCCCCACTGAAGTGGTTTGCACAGGGCCCCACAATTGCCAAGACCGGCCGCAAAAGTAGAAGGATCCCCTTTTGTAAAAAAACAACAAAGAACACAAAAGGGGAGCGACCACTGAAATTCCAACTCAGAAATATTTATTAACAATTGAACATTATACAAGGAATACCCTAAATATGACTTGACACAGTTCTGTGTTTCAGCACAGAAGGCGTCTGCCTCAGTAGTCTTCGGGATGAATCAGAATACCAATTTGTACAGTTGTCAGGATACAGCAAAATGTGTAATAACCACCGTCTAAAGAAGTAGTATTATAAGTTGGCACAGGATATTTCAGAGATTAGAAAACACCACTACAACAGGTCAAAAAAGCGATCTGCAAAACCGCAGTTCACGAAAATGTCATATTTAGGGTATTCCTTGTATAGTGTTCAATTGTTAATAAATATCCTTGAGATGTAACTTCAGGGGTCACTCCCCTTTTTTGTTCTGTATCAGCATATAGAACCACACTGTGGCTTCACCAGAAACAGGTAAGCAGCTGCTTAGAGCCTGAGGAAATCCAGTAACCACCACCCCTGAGGATCCATAGGAGTCCTCAGAATTTCAAAAAGGGGAACAGGGATGCCAGAAAGGTGTTCCTCACAACTTGATGGTTAGAGGGCTGCATAGCCTGAACCGAGAGAAGGCCTGAGCGTGTTTACATCTATAGACCTGTTCTAGAAGAGAAACCTGAGTTGTGTGATTGCTGCTCCTCAGCCAGTGAATTACAGACTGTTTATATTGTAAAATGTTCTCTGTGAAATAAAAACTATCATGTGTGGCACTAAGCTGATGTGGGACATATCCGTGAAAGGTCCTTGACTTGGCAAATGGATGAAACCATACATTATCAAACTCAACTTATCATACATTATTCAAGCTCAACTTCTTAATGTTTCACTACTGAAGGAGTGGAACGCCGGTACTACCTGAATACTACTGAGCAACAGGACAACCTCATGTTTTGTGCCTACTGATGGACTTTTACTTATGCACTCTACCTCTGCTTTTGGCTGTTTAGCCACACCTTATTACTGCACTGGACATTTGTGCCTTATCCAGTTTTACTGTTTACTAATGAAAGAAGTTTGCTGTCTACTAACGTACAGACAGAATGCAGGGGCTATTAGACATATAGCTTGTAACAGTAGTTTGCAAGGCCTATACAAGACCAGCTTGCACGTAGCAACGCCATCTGAGTAGGCGACCTTGGAGGGTGCTACCACCCCCCCCTGCATTCCTGAGCCGCACCTTATCTCCTGTGCTAGAAAGGAGCATTGTGTGTGTACAGAATAAGCTGATAAGTTTCGTTTTTCTTGCCAGTATCATTTCAGTGTTATGACGTGTGTACGTACTGGGACTACAATTTTGTACTGTAAGAACTACAAATGTTTACTGCGCATGACAGTTGTGACGTGTAAGGGGCCAAATGCGCAGGCCCAGTAGGGAAGTATAAATGTAAGCGTCAGATGATTTATGACACACAGTGTCCCGAGGCTACTCGGTGCTGTTCACTTGCTAGCAATAAAGTTGCCTTGTTTGGAACCAAAATTTGCCTTTCGTCTCCTGATTTCCCACCTGTTTCATTGGCGACCCAGATGGGACAGAAGTAGAAAGGGGAATCGGATTATATTCTTCCCCTCCCCCACTGCGGTCGGATCGGGTCATCGACCCCCACCTGAGAAGGTGGTGAGTGGCCACCGCTGATTTCAGCGTCCATCTCCCGGAGGAGGGCCGATCCACTCCGCCTGACTGTAGAGGGGGCTGTGTGGTTCCGACAAGGCACCTTTTTCCATTTCAGAGAGAAGCGTACGACGGCGCAGCCTGCGACCCCGGCGGACAGGCGAGTATACTCTACGTAGTGACCGGCCCAGTAAGGACCGAAGAAGAGGCGTGATCACCCTCTTTTAGCCAGTGACTAATACGGACTATTGGTATCCGACTAGGTCCCGAAACTCACTAGGCTCCGGCGACGAAACCGAGCGGCGAACGAACGGGGGGGTTTCTTGTGGCGTATGAAAGTGTGTGAGTGGGCCTGCAGTTCCAGGCCGGGCGACCGCGTCCTGGTCAGGCCGAGTGTTGACCCTTCTGTGTCTGGTGGAACGAGACCCCTTACTCCTCCACCTCCCCTTTCCCCCTTTGTCCGTCACCTGTCCTTTGGCACTCAGGTTAGGATGGGCGGGGGTGGGTCTTCACCGTTAGATTTAATGACGGAACACTTTGGCGAAGTGTTCGACCTAGATAAATGTAGCAGGGCCGGGATGATACAGAGATGTCAATTTATGTGGCCAGGGCTAGGAATTGCTGGATGGCCCCCGGAAGGGTCATTCGAGTATGAAAAAGTGGCGGCGGTCATGAATATTGTTATAATTGAGGGAAACCCAGGCTGCCCCGAGGACATTCCGTACATAGAAGCGTGGTTGGATGTAGTCCGGGATCCGCCGGCTTGGGCCCAACGGAAGGTAGAAAAGGCCGCCCTTATGTTGGTAAAGCAGAGAAAAGGCCGGAAAACCAAACTTAGAACCCTGCCGACCCATGCCTTCGCTCTCCAAAGCTCGGCAACCGCTGCCGTCCCGAAGGCCGCAGGGACCGCCCCCATACGGCCTACCGCCCCTAGCACTGAAGCCACTGAGACCACGCCCCCTGCTACCAGAGTTAAGGCAGGAACTACGCCCAGTACTACCAACACACTTTCTAGGAAAAAACCCCCAAAGAAAACCGCAGGGAAAGTTCAGGGTTCGGCCGAGAAGAAGCCTCCAAAAGCCCCGATACTTGCTACGGCGGAAGCATACGAAGACGACATTGCGCCGCCGCCCTATGCTCCTATGTACCCTGACCTTACGGGCCTAGCAGAAGGCCCCGCTGACGCCGGGACTTCCGGGTCAGAGTCGGATGCCGGGGAGACGTCCCGCCCAGCCTCACCTGAGTCACCTGGCCTCGCAACCACACGGAAGAGTAAACGGGTTGTGAAGAATATTACTCGGTTCCCCCAATCGAGTCCGCAACAGGCCCCGCAACAGGCCCTTCCGTCCAGCCGAAAAGGGGGAACCTCTCACTTATTCCCAGTTCGACAGTCCACCACCTATACCCCTAACCCGGCAGAAGGGGGGGGCCAGCCCATCGAATCAACAGTCTATAGCCACGTTCCCTTCTCAAGTGCCGATTTGTATAACTGGAAATTCCATGGGCCGTCCTACGACCAGAAACCCGAGCAGCTGATAGAGCTGGTGGAAGGCATTATATACAGCTACAATCCAACTTGGGCCGACCTTAGGCAGTTGAGCGCCCACATCCTGACCTCTGAAGAACGCCGCCTTTTACAACAAAATATGGAGCAAGCCATCCGGGATGCGAATCCGGCCCATGCCAATTTACAGAACCTACTAGAAACGGAGGCGCCCATCGCTGCCCCCACGTGGGATTACCGAACCGCCGAAGGCCAAACCTTTATCCGCCGATACCAGCAGGCGTACCTGGCCGCCTTAAAGAAGGGGAAGCAGAAGGTTACCAACATGGGAAAAATCCACAGTGTGGTCCAACAAAAGGACGAGAGTCCAGGGGACTTCCTTGAACGACTTATGGAAGCATTTAGGAGGCACAGCCCGATAAATCCCGAGGACCCTAAGAACCTCCCAACCGTGGTTATGAGTTTTGTTAGCCAGTCGGCACCGGATATACGAAGAAAGCTACAGAGAACAGAGGGGTTCGAAGGGATGAGCCTCAGCCAACTGAAAGCTATAGCTGATCGCGTGTTCGGATATCGCGACCAGGAGGAAAAGGTGGAGGCCCGGAAGGAATCGACCAGACGGATGCGGGAGAAGGCAGATGTGTTGGCTACGGTGCTGGAAGAACGAATGAGGTCTAGACCAAAGGGGAGGGGCAGGAGAACAAGAGGAACGCGGTCCCCCATAGGGCGTAACCAGTGTGCAAATTGCCGACAAGAAGGACACTGGTGGGCTGATTGTCCAGAGGAGATACGGGACAACCCGAGAGAAGAGGAATCATGGGACCGGCAGAGAGAGGAGGAGACCGGCGACCGTACGGGGGCCCCTAGGCGAGGCCGTGGGAGGGGCCGAAGAGAGAGAGGACGGGATGACCGGAGGGAATGGCAGATGGCTGTGGACGCTACCCGAGACGGCACAGCATGAAGAAACCGGGAGGGCAGAGTCCCCACTGACCCTCTGGTGGAAATTCGGGTGGGGACAGAATCTATGAAGGCCTTACTAGACACAGGGGCCCAGCGATCTGTTATCACCACTGCCATAGCCCCAGCCACGAAAGAAACTATACCAATTGTGGGAGCCTCCGGGAAATCCCTTGCGGCCCCCCTCCTCAAAGAGCGCCAAGTCCAGATCGGAGGGACGATGGTGTCCCATCAGTTCATACACATCCCTGGATGCCCGGTCCCCTTGATTGGTCGAGACCTACTCTGTAAGCTCCAGGCCACCTTGAAGTTCAAGACTACGGGTGAAGTGGAAGCTCGCTTTGAAGATCGGCCAGTAACACTTATCTGTCCAGTAAGAGAAGAATGGAGACTACATGTTCCCCCAACTGTGGGACCCGGCGACTGCCGTTACGACCAGAACACCCCTTTCGCCCAGCAGAGGCGGGCCATAATGGATGAAGTGCCTGATGTATGGGCGGAATTGAACCCCGGCGGACTGGCCGTTAACGCTATCCCCATCTGGATTGAGCTCAAACCAAATGCTCAAGTTGTCAACCAAGGACAATACCACATCCCCTATGCAGCCCGGCATAGTATGCACACACATCTACAGAAACTCCTTCAACAGGGAGTCCTTAAACCAATCAGATCCGCAAGGAACACCCCATTGTTGCCCGTTAAGAAGCCAGGAACATCCGAGTACAGACCCGTCCAGGACCTGAGGAAAGTCAACAACCAGGTAGCCGACATAGTTGCCCTCGTACCAAACCCATACTCCATCCTAGCCCAAGTGCCATCTCAGACCAAGTGGTACAGTGTCATTGATTTGAAGGACGCCTTCTTCTCCATCCCCCTCGCCGCCGACAGCCAGAAATTGTTTGCCTTCACGTGGGAAGACTTGCAGACGGGAACCAAGCAGCAATATACATGGACCCGTCTTCCTCAGGGGTTCAAGAACTCGCCTACCCTCTTCGGCGACCAACTCGCCCAGGACTTGAGGACGTATCAGGACGAGTATGGGCCGGTTGTCCAATACGTGGATGACCTGTTGGTGGCCCGTGAAACGTACACGGACTGTGCAGAAGCTACCCTTTACCTCTTGAAGACCCTGGAAGCCCAGGGGTACCGGGCCAGTCGCAAGAAGGCACAGATATGCGAGATCGAAGTCGAGTATCTGGGGTTTCGCCTCCGAGAAGGAACCCGAAGGCTCGGTATCCCCCGAACCCAAGCCATCCGCAACCAACCCACTCCTGCAAATAAGAAGGAACTACGGGCACTCCTCGGAGCCGCTGGATATTGCCGCATTTGGATTATCAATTTTGCCATCCTGACCCACAGTTTGTACGCCAAACTGAAAGGACCTGAACTCGAGGGCCAAAATCTCCAGTGGGAGAAACACGAACTGAAAGCCCTTCAGGACCTCAAGGAGGCCCTTGTGGCCCCACCAGCACTCGGACTGCCAGATGTGACTAAGCCGTTCTACTTGTTCATCGACGAAAAGAAGGGATTGGCACTTGGAGTCCTTACCCAACTGGTCGGTACCTGGCAACGCCCTGTAGCATACCTCTCCAAGAGCATGGACAACGTGGCACGAGGATGGCCGGGCTGCCTACGAAGCATTGCGGCTGCTTGTCTCCTGATACACGAGGCCAATAAACTCACGTTCGGCCAAACACTTTTTGTGACCACACCCCACACCATCCGCGGCCTACTCGAGAGCCACGGACCCAGATGGATGACCAACTCCCGATTGGTCAAATACCAAGCCCTCCTGTGCGAAAATCCGGAGGTGCGAATCCTGGACACGACCAACCTCAATCCTGCCACCCTCCTTCCGGCCCCTGAACCACCACTCCACGACTGTGAAGAGGTAATGGCCACTGTGCACTCGAGCAGACCTGACCTGAAGGATCAACCCTGGCAAGGGGGCATCACCCTTTTTACCGATGGAAGCAGCCAGGTGGTAGAGGGAATTCGACGAGCTGGCTATGCCGTCGTGTCGGAGGACCATGTGATTGAAGCTATGGCTCTGCCGCCCGGGACGTCAGCCCAAAAAGCGGAACTGATTGCCCTCACCAAAGCCCTTATGTGGGCTGAAGGAAAAGTTGTCAACATTTACACCGACTCCAAATACGCTTTCCTCACCCTCCAGGTGCACGGAGCCTTGTACAAGGAGAGGGGATATCTGACAGCTGAAGGGAAAGGACTTGCAAATGCCGCTGAGATCTGCCAATTACTCGAGTCGGTATGGAAGCCGAAGAAGGTGGCTGTGATGCACTGCAGGGCCCACACTGGAAGAACGGACCCTATCGCCCGGGGAAATCAGCGGGCAGACGACGCTGCAAAAAGGGCAAGTCAGCTCCCCTACTCCTCTCACCCTTCTGACCCCGTACTCGTCATCCAGCTCCCTACGGAGACCCCTATTTACACCCCCCCAAGAAACGGAATGGGCCCAACAGGAGGGTCTACAGTCACGCAATGGCTGGTGGATACTACAGGATGGGCGCATATGGATACCCGAAGCCTTGGCCTGGACGGTGGCCAAGGAGGCTCACGACCGCACCCACTTGGGAAGGGACGCCCTGGGGCGCTTACTTGAGAAGACCTACTACATCAACAAACTATCCCTGTGGACCAAAAACGCTTCCAGCCGATGCGCGACTTGTGCCCGGAACAACCCTCGAACGGGGCCCGGCCCTATGCCAGGACATGTTCTCCGAGGCACCAGCCCTTTCCACGTGTGCCAGATTGACTTCACACACATGCCCCCGGCGCGCGGCTACAAAGCTATCCTCGTCGCCGTGTGTACCTATACCGGATGGATTGAAGCCCAGCCCACTAGAACGGAAATGGCTAAAGAAGTTACCTCCCTACTGCTTCATCAAATCCTACCCAGATACGGCCTCCCCAAGCAAATAAACTCTGACAACGGTCCCGCCTTCGCTAGCGAAGTAACACAACAGCTCAGTACCAGACTGGGCCTCGATTGGAAGTTGCATTGTGCCTGGAGACCCCAAAGCAGTGGAGTAGTGGAGAGGGCTAACCGATCCCTGAAGAACCAGCTAGCCAAGCTATGCCAAGAAGCAAAAGCCAAATGGCCCGACCTGCTTCCACTGGCCTTGCTGCATCTTAGGTGTACCCCCAAGGCTACCGGCCTTACTCCCTACGAGATGATGTATGCGAGGCCACCACCACTACCCTCCTTTCCCGACTCCTTGCAGATACAGGGCGAGAGTTCCTTAGTGAAACAGATGAGAGCCTTACACCAGGTAGTGCAAGACATCCAGCAGTACACTGAAAGAGTAGCTCCCTTGGTCCTCACCAATCCGACGCACAGGTTTAGGGTGGGAGACGAGGTATGGGTAAAAGAGTGGGATGAATCTGACTGTCTAAAGCCCAAATGGAAGGGGCCCTCCCTTGTTCTCCTAACGACCTCAACCGCTGTTAAAATTGCAGGAAGCCCAGTGTGGATACATTGGACCCGACTGAAACCTGCTGCTCCTACTAGCAGCACCCTGAAGCGTTGGACTGCGCACCAACATCCTGACGCCCCATTACGGCTGACTCTAAGAAATACGTGAACCATCATCAGATTCATGCCTGTCCAACAACAGGAACCCAGCTTCTGGACCCACTGCGTCTTTGGCTCCCTCTTTATCGCAGCCTTCATCGTGGGCCTCATTATCTTCTTGCTGCAAAAGCTCGGATACCTCCCACCACATATATAATGCTGACCATCTTCCTTCTCCTGTGTGCAGTTCCGAGCTATCATCCTGCCACCCTGAGCCTGAATTGCACTGAATGTTTGCGCCTCGTGCGCCACCGTATAGAGGGAGGATATCACCTAGTCACTACCCTCATTCACCAGACGCAGCCCCCGGAAGGCGATTGCCAGCTTCTCCCGACTTGTGCCCTCATCACTCCGAATGGCCTCCAACAGTTCCACAGATGCCTCCAAGGAAATCTCACTATCTGCCACAGCCCTACCAAACCAAGATACTACAATGTCACCCTCAGCGTAGGACTCCCTGCGTATGTGGCCGGACCTCCGGGAGTCGAGGGAGATGGCATTCTGTACTACATTAATTCCACTCGTATCCTTGTCGGTGGCATCCAAACTGTAGCAACCCTCACCTTCGACGTCTGTGCCGCCATGGACCAGCACCCTTGGTCTCGCAAGTGTGGTAGCCAGAGTTGGCGAGAGGCGTACGTTAAGGACCACAAGTATGTCTGCCCCTTCAGTCCGGACATGAGATGCTGCTCCCCGTGGGTGTGGCTCCCATGCGCCGGCGACACTCGAGCCTCGGGCTGGGACCGAGTATGTGCTTATACGGGAGGAGGATATGCCGGATGCGCCGGCCTGGGCGAATTTCGTCGAGGTTCTGGTAACTATGTGTCCCTAGACTGGCCCATCCGAGGACACGACCTGCCCTGGAGAGGAACGTGGGGCCTCGGCATTGACGGCGGAGGAATGGATCCGTTGACATATATTACCATATATCAGACTCTCGAAACGAAGCCTCCTACGCACTACCAGACTACTGTTGTCGGCTACCAAGACGTATTTGATGAAATTGCTCGTGCTGAGCAGACCGAGACTAAATTCCCCATTTCCCCAGAAGCCCGAAATATGTTCCTCAATTTGGCTGAAAACATCGCCCTCTCCCTCGGAATTGCCAACTGTTTCGTCTGTGGAGGCACCGACATGGGTGAACAATGGCCCTGGGAAGCGAGAGAGATCCGACAACACACATGGGATGCACTCAACACCACTAACATTACTTTTCCCCAACGGCCGAAGCCGTACGAATGGGCCCTGAGAACAAATATCATAGGTACCCTCTGCGCTAGTCGAGCGCCATCGAAGCGTTACTCTGTGCCAGTGGGAGACTCTGCGTGTACGGGGGTTCTTCAGTATAATGGCAGCCGGACGACCTGGTGGCAAACGGACAACCTGCCCGCCCCGGAACCTATCTGGACAGAACCCACCTTGAACACGACATGGACATACGGAGGTAATGCCTCCCTCAAGTGGGTAGCCCCGGCGGGCTACTACTATATCTGCGGCCGCAGGGCCTACGAACAGCTCCCGGCCCGCTGGTACGGTACCTGTCTCTTGGGCACGGTCCGGCCTAGTTTTTTCCTTCTGCCCATACAAGTCGGCGAAACCCTGGGTATTCCCCTATACGTGGAAAAGGGGCCTGATAACCCGGCCAGACGCAAACGGTCTTTCCCACCCGTCAAGCCCAAGGTCCAAATTGGAGACTGGAAAGACAACGAGTGGCCGCCTGAACGCATCATTCATTACTATGGACCGGCCACGTGGGCTGAAGATGGTACATACGGGTACCGTACCCCTATCTATATGCTGAATCGCATTATTCGCCTACAGGCCGTACTCGAAATCCTTACTAACGATTCGGCCCTGGCCCTCAATATCCTAGCCCGACAGAACACTAAGCTCATTACCGCCGTCTACCAAAATCGCTTGGCTCTTGACTACCTCTTAGCCCAGGAGGGCGGGGTGTGTGGCAAGTTTAACCTCAGTAATTGCTGCTTACAGATTGATGACCAGAGCCATGTCATCAGGGAAATAACTGACCGGATGGTCAAACTGGCCCACGTCCCCGTCCAGACCTGGAACAGTGCGTGGGATTGGACTTCCTCCCTCACCAGCTGGCTCCCAACTTCCGGGAGCCTGCAGGGCCTCCTCGTCATGGGTGGCCTGTTTTTGCTGTCCTGCCTATTAATACCTTTGTCTCTCCCCTTAGTTTTCAGGTGTCTCCGCTCCACCATGGAAAGCATCGCTGACCGCCGTGCTGCTGCCCAACTTATGGCTCTCCAGATGTACTCCCCCATTCCCCAGTCTGATGAAGCTGACGATGAAGCACCTTGTGGCTGATGTGCACTTTGGACCCCCGGGGTCACTAAATGGGCCATCACCCTTGTGCCAGCAAAAGACCGGCTACAAAGGGGGGGGGATTCCCCTAGGGGCCCTCCGTCTCAACCCCGGCGAAGCAACCAACGGCTGCGCAAGGGCTTAGGGCTCGCTTGTTGCCTCCCTCGCTAACTATCCTTGTCCTTTCTTTCCTTTTCAGGGGTCATGGAGGTGATACTCTCCACCAGAATGGATGTTCAAGTATCAAAAGGGGGGAATGAAGGAGTGGAACGCCGGTACTACCTGAATACTACTGAGCAACAGGACAACCTCATGTTTTGTGCCTACTGATGGACTTTTACTTATGCACTCTACCTCTGCTTTTGGCTGTTTAGCCACACCTTATTACTGCACTGGACATTTGTGCCTTATCCAGTTTTACTGTTTACTAATGAAAGAAGTTTGCTGTCTACTAACGTACAGACAGAATGCAGGGGCTATTAGACATATAGCTTGTAACAGTAGTTTGCAAGGCCTATACAAGACCAGCTTGCACGTAGCAACGCCATCTGAGTAGGCGACCTTGGAGGGTGCTACCACCCCCCCCTGCATTCCTGAGCCGCACCTTATCTCCTGTGCTAGAAAGGAGCATTGTGTGTGTACAGAATAAGCTGCTAAGTTTCGTTTTTCTTGCCAGTATCATTTCAGTGTTATGACGTGTGTACGTACTGGGACTACAATTTTGTACTGTAAGAACTACAAATGTTTACTGCGCATGACAGTTGTGACGTGTAAGGGGCCAAATGCGCAGGCCCAGTAGGGAAGTATAAATGTAAGCGTCAGATGATTTATGACACACAGTGTCCCGAGGCTACTCGGTGCTGTTCACTTGCTAGCAATAAAGTTGCCTTGTTTGGAACCAAAATTTGCCTTTCGTCTCCTGATTTCCCACCTGTTTCACTACCATTTTGAAATTTCTATTATGAGACTTTGTATTTTGAATTACTATGTAAACCACATTGAGCCTGCATTGTGTGGGAAAGCGCGGAGTACAAATGTAATAAATAAATAAATAAAAATAAACCACCAAGAGTATGATAGGGAGAGTCAAAGTTTAAGATTTTAACCTTCAAGCAGGTGAGCTTTAGAGATGGCATTTGAATATGGCAAGAAGCTATTCCAGGCGTACAGTGCATGCATCACAGTGGAGAACACAGAGTTCGTAGGTCACGGTTGAGGAAAAGGACACAGTTAAGAGCAACTTGCTCAGTGAATGGAATTTATGAGAAGAGGTGTACAGCGAAGTTATAGGGGAGTGGGGTAAGCTAGAGCTGTATTCAAAGGCAGATGGCAAGTTAATGTAATGACCTGAGAAAAGGGATTACATGGCCACAGTAGCACCACAGAAAGATATGCCGTGCAGCAGAACAGAGTGTAGAGGAGAGGGATGGCTCATTGGGAAATGTGCTGGGATCAGGTAACAAGTAGAAAGTAATGAGAGTGGATAAGGGTTTTGGTGGTATGTTCAGAAAAGAGAAGGATTAGAATGATGTTATATAAAAAGAAATGATACATTTAACAGTGTTTGCAAAGAGTTATCCAAGAGATGACACAAGACTGCAGGCTGTGGGGATTGGGAAGATGGCAATGTTATTATCTATAGACAGTGCGTTTTTTTCTAGCAAAAATAGTGCTGCTACTCAAATGCCAGACCACCCTTCAGGGGTCAGTGATCACTGAGGAACCCACTCCACAATAGCCAGGCACCCTGCAACCAGTCACAGAATCTATGAGAAGGCAGAATTGGTATGTAGAGCCTGAGCTCTTTCATTTAAAACTTGAGTAGAGAGGCCTGTTTTCAGGATGGCTGCAGTATCAAGCTTAAATTTGATTTGCATCTGTTTGGTCCAAGACCAGGGTAGTTTGGCAATGTTTACTCTGAAAACCAGGCCTGTTTGTAGCCCTCCGGAAGAAAAACTGAGCATCTGGGTCAATTTGAACAGACAAAATGGAAAAGGTGCCGGTACTCAGTACCCCCCAAGTACCCCCTCAAAAAAAGCCCTGTCTATACAGAGAGAGAGAGAGAGAGCGAGAAGGGGGGAGGGGGTTTCTAATATAGCTAATGGCTGTCACTTTCAACATCATAATAAGCATTGTATCTGCCCCTTTCATTCTTCCAATACTATAGTCTTCTTTCATTCTTTCACTTTTGTTATTCTAACAAGCTCCAGGCCTGTCTCCTCTACTCCCACATCCTGGCTCCTGCTACAATTTATTCTGATCTCTACTGCCTGTCTTGGGTCTATTTTTGCCTTTTTCTAATGCTACTTCTCTTTTGCAGTTCTCTCTCTGCCTTCCCACTCAGTTTCTCATTTAACATAAACTCAGATTCACCCACTCTGCTTCTCATCAGCAAGCCTTAATCTCACCACACATCTCTTCTCAAGTTCTTTATTTGGAGTATCAGCTTCCCCTAGCCTATTCTTTCCTTCTATGTGCCTCCTCATATATGCACCAGAGATGCTCAGTTTTTCTCCCGGAGGGCTACAAACAGGCCTGGTTTTCAGAGTAAACATTGCCAAACTACCCTGGTCTTGGACCAAACAGATGCAAATCAAATTTAAGCTTGACACTGCAGATATCCTGAAAACAGGCCTGATTGCAGCCCGGAGAACCACTTCAGAACTCATCATACAGGCTCATCATATACATCTATTCTGCTTGCTCATTTATTTTATCTTGACTTCCTTTCCTTCTATATATGTGTAGCTGGTCCCCAGATTCATTGGAGCCAAGGGTGAGTCCTGAAGTTTTGGTGTCTGAGGTATAAATTCAAAATCTCCTCCACCATTCTCTTCATCAGCACAAAGAAGAAGGGTCCTTGAAGCCTAGCTGTATATTCAGTATCTGGTCTTTGGACAGGCACACTCAACCCACACTGGAAAAATAATTGAAGGAGACTGGTAAGGATTGGATTAGAAATATATAGGTGCTGTGAATCACTGATACCTTACCCCGGATTGTCTTCATTGTTGGAGAGGATGTGGAGCTCAGGGTACTATCAGGCTTATTTTCGAAAGAGAAGGGCGCCCATCTTTTGACACAAATCGGGAGATGGGCATCCTTCTCCCAGGGTCACCCAAATCGGCATAATCGAAAGCCGATTTTGGGGGTCCTCAACTGCTTTCCGTCGCGGGGACGACCAGAGTTCACGGGGGCATGTCGGAAGCATAGCGAAGGCGGGACTGGGGCGTGCCTAACACATGGACGTCCCTGACCAATAATGGAAAAAAGAAGGACGTCCCTGATGAGCACTTGGGCGACTTTACTTGGTCCATTTTTTGTTACGACCAAGCCTCAAAAGGTGCCCGAACTGACCAGATGACCACTGGAGGGAATCAGGGATGACCTCCCCTTACTCCCCCAGTGGTCACTAACCCCCTCCCACCCTAAACTATTATATTTAAACAGTTTTTATTGATGATCAAACATTTGAAACAGTTTTATGAAAGGCAAACATTCTGTTATCATAGTGACACATCATATGCATTTATGTACATCTTAACGGTATCATCAATTTTTACAACATTTACTCCCCTTCTACCCCCCCCCCCCCCCCTTATATAACCTCTGTACCGTGAGCTTCTTACTTCACCACCCTAAACTATTCTAAAGAATAAAATTACAGAACACATAAGCAAACATGGTTTAATGGACAGAATCAGCGTGGGTTGAGCCAAGGGAAGTTTTGCCTCAACAATTTGCTTAATGTTTTGGAAGGCGTGAATAAACATGTGGATAATGGTGAGCAGGTTGATGTAGAGTATGTAGACTTTCAGAAAGCTTTTGACAAACTTCCTCATGAGAGACTCCTGAGAAAATTAAAAAATCATGGGACAGGAGGCAATGTACTTCTGTGGTTTAGGAATCGGTTATTGGACAGAAAACAGATGGTAAGGTTAAATGGCAATTTTTCTCAGTGGAGGAGGGTAGAATAGTGGAGTGCTACAGAGATCTGTATTGGGACCAGTGCTATTTAACATATTTATAAATGATATGGAAATCAGAACGACTAGTGAGATCATTAAATTTGCAGATGACACAAAACTATTCAAAGTAGTCAAAGCACATGCAGATTGTGAAAATTTTCAGGAAGACCTTAGGAAGCTGGAAGACTGGGTATCCAAATGGCAGATGAAATTTAATATGGACAGATGCAAAGTGGTGCACATCGGGAAGAATAATCCAAATCATAGGTACCTGATACTAGGGTCCACCTTAGGAGTCAGCACTCGGTGTCATTGTAGAAAATACGCTGAAATCTTCTGCCCAGTGTGTGGCAGAGGTGCGACCTCACCTTGAGTATTGCATTCAATTCTGGTCACTATATCTCGAAAAAGATATAGCAGAATTAGAAAAGGTTCAAAAAAGAGCGACCAGAATGATAAAGGGGATGGAACTCCTCCCATATGAGGAAAGGCTAAAGAGGTTAGGGCTCTTCAGCTTGGAAAAGAGATGGCTGAGGGGGGATATGACTGAGGTCTGTAAAATCCTGAGTGGTGTAGAACGGGTAGAAGTGAATCAATTTTTCACTCTTTCAAAAAGTACGAAGACCAGGGGACACTCAATGAAATTACATGAAAATACTTTTATCACTCAACGAATAGTTTAGCTTTAGAACTTGCTGCTGGAGAATGTGGTAACAGTGGTTAACGTGACTGGTTTAAAAAGGGTTTGTGCAAGTCCCTGGAGGAAAAGTCCACTGCTATTGAGACAGACATGGGGAAACCACTGCTTGCCTCGGAATTGGTAGCATGAAATGTTGCTACTATTTGGGTTTCTGCCAGGTACTTGTAACCTGGATTGGCCACTGTTGGAAGCAGGATACTGGGCTAGATGGACCATTGGTCTGACCCAAAATAGCTATTCATATGTTAAATCACAGTTGGTGTCCTGGCTTCTGTTTTTCAGTGCCACTTAATTGGACAGTGCCACTGAATACCAGCTCACTTCCTGGTTAGTGCCAGGGCAGTCTGTGGGTGGAGTTGCGGAGCAGCCAGCAGTTGTGCAGGCACCAGCCATATGAAGTGTGGATACCAGCATTGAATATTGGCTGGCACTTGTATAACTTAAGAGCTGGTGGCTGACTCTGGATAGTCCAGTGCCTGAACATGGCCTGGCACTGAATATCTGGGCACAATTCTGCCCACATCTGTTAGTAGCGTGAAAAATGCTGAACTGTCATAGGCTGAGTATCGGTCCCTTAGAAATTGGAGGGGAGACGAAATGTGGGAAGAGATACAATAAATTAATCAGGAAAGACTAGCGAGAGAATTAAATAGCGGAACATAAAAGCAATATACTGCAGACCCCATATAACGCTGATGTTGGGGCCCATTATATAGGGAGGAAGAGGGCAAGGAATAATAAGTAATAGCAAAAAGAAAAAAAAAAGGAGTCCACCCCTTGACCGCGTGGTAAGTGATCCCATGTTATATTGAACCACATTATATAGGGTCTATAGTGTACAATGGTTTGAAAATCTTTTAATGTGTCAACCTGCAGCAGCTACAACTGAACAAATGGGAAGGCTGAGGCCAGTAGTGGCTGCAGGCCTGGGAGGAGGGGGTGGGGGACACAACTGTAATTGACAGTCACTTAAACCCACCTGGCCTCTTAGCTCTCATATGATAGTTAAAAAAATACACACAACAGAATAATACTTCTTTCATTAGTTGAAACTGGGTAAGTCAGTCCTATGTAAGTACATAAGTATCACTATACTGTGACAGATCGAAGGTCCATCAAGCCCAATATCCTGTTTCTAACAGTGGCCAATCAAGGTCACAAGTACCTGGTAAGATCCTTAAAAAGTACAAAACATTTTATACTGCTTATCCTAGAAATAAGCAGTGGATTTTCCCCAAGTCTATTTTAATATTGGTCTATGAACTTTTCCTTTAGGAAGCCATCCAAACCTTTTTTAAACCCCGCTAAGCTAACTGCTTTTACTACATTCTCTGGCAACAAATTCCAGAGTATAATTACACGTTGTATGTAGCTTATTCCAGAATCTGAACACCCTTTGAAAGAAGAGACTTACCTCTCATGAGTCTTCTTGAGATTTCCTTTGCATAAGAATGAGCAGAAGTATACAACCATAACAGATCTCTCATGTCTTTTCAGTCCAAATCATTGAAGCTAGACATACAGAAGTTTGGTGATCTACACCAGTGATCTCATGCTGGTTGTTAAGTGCCCCCTCCCTAACCAGTCTGGTTTTCTGGAGCTCACAATGAATTGTATGAGATAGATTTGCATACAATGAAGGCAATACATGCAAATTTCTCATGCACATTCATTGCGGATATCCTGGAAACCAGACTTGCTGGGTGTGTCCTGAGGACTGGGCTTGGAACCCCTGATTATGAGGTAATATCAAATCAACAGAAACCTATAAAAAGCAGAGATACTTCAATAGGCTAAGGGAAAATCTAAAATTTCCTTCAATCTTGAACCAGCCTGAACGGTGTCTGCATTTTTTTACATCCTTTTTTATCATGTTTGTTTACTTTGCTGTCTTAAAAATCTTAAGAAAACCATACTAAAAGAATAAGAGGCAATACTACACTATTTCCTTAAGAAAAAAAATCAAAATATTTTGAATTAACTTAATGGTTCTACATTGGGAGATGGTGATTAGCCACTATTCATTCATAGCCCAGTTACAACCTCTTCATGTGGCTCTCCACAGAGGAGAGTTTCTTTGTGATGGCTACAAGAAGCTTTTCTAGGATGTCATGTCTGCTCAGGTTACTGGGATATTTATTTATTTATTTTATTTTCAGCACTTGATATACTGCAAGTGATCCCTGAGGCGACTATACGGTTTACAATTTCTATTACAGGTATTGCATGTATGTGGTGGGCAGGGGTGTCATTTTTGTCTACAGAAAATAAAATTGGCAATACTAGTACTAAAAATTATGGATCTTAATATATTATGACCAGAACAGATCACAACTCAAAGTATCTCTACCCTTTTTAAATACATTCAATTGAAATTCTGAAAATATGGTATTCTGGTACTGAAGGTAACCAAAACCATGGAGATGGTGACAGCAGACTGCAGCCTACATCATATAGCATGAGAAGGGCTACATTTTAAAAAGGGGATCGCCTTCTTTTTGTCCTCCAGGTTTTACGATTTTTACATATGTAAGTACATAAGTATTGCCATACTGGGAAAGACCAAAGGTCCATCAAGCCCAGCATCCTGTTTCCAACAGTGGCCAATCCAGGTCACAAAAAGTACAAAACATTTTATACAGCTTATCCCAGAAATAGTGGATTTTGCCCAAGTCCATTTAATAATGGTCTATGGACTTTTCCTTTAGGAAGCCATCCAAACCTTTTTTAAACTCCGCTAAGCTAACCTTGAAAACGACGTATGACCACCTAAAATTCCAGATATCGCTAAAAACCAACCTGTTAAAAAAGGCATACCCTACCGATCGAACTTAAATGACTAATCTCTGCAACACAACCAAACTAAAGCATGTAATGGACATAACACAACTCTTCCGTTCTCCGATTCCCTAATGTGGCTGTGCCACATGAACTTGATCTTACCACAACATCACCCTGTATTTGTTCACACCGGAGCCTGCAAAGGCCGCTCCGGTACTATGTAAGCCACATTGAGCCTACAAATAGGTGGGAAAATGTGGGATACAAATGTAACAAATAAATAAATAACCGCCTTTACCACATTCTCTGGCAACAAATTCCAGAGTTTAATTACAAGTTGAGTGAAGAAAAATGTTCTCCGATTCGTTTTAAATTTACTACATTGTAGCGTCATCGCATGCCCCCTAGTCCTAGTATTTTTGGAAAGCGTAAACAGACGCTTCACATCTACCTGTTCAACTCCACTCATTTTTTTATAGACCTCTATCATATCTCCCCTCAGCCGCCTTTTCTCCAAGCTAAAGAGCCCTAGCCGCTTTAGCCTTTTCTCATAGGGAAGTCATCCCATCCCCTTTATCATTTTTGTTGCCCATCTCTGTACCTTTTCTAATTCCACTATATCTTTTTTGAGATGCAGCGACCAGAATTGAACACAATATTCGAGGTGCGGTCGCACCATGGAGCGATACAAAGGCATTATAACATCCTCATTTTTCTTTTCCATTCCTTTCCTAATAATACCTAACATTCTATTTGCTTTCTTAGCTGCAGCAGCACACTGAGCAGAAGGTTTCCACGTATCATCAACGATGACACCTAGATCCCTTTCTTGGTCTGTGACTCCTAACGTGGAACCTTGCATGACATAGCTATAATTCAGGTTCCTCTTTCCCACATGCATCACTTTGCACTTGCTCACATTAAATGTCATCTGCTCAGTGGCGTAGCTAGGTGGGGTGCAAGGGGAGCGGTCGCTCCCCCAAACAGCTGTTTAGAAAAATATGGTGCCTATGTGCCTCGTGCCAATAAATATTTTTTTCTGCTCCCCCCTTCCGAGTCTTTAATGTTTTCCAGTCTTTTCTGCCCGTCTCTCCAGTCCACATGGTCACAATTTACTTCCCTGAAGCCTTCTCCCTCCTGCGCAGCACCGACGATTCACAGTCAGCCTTCTGCCAGCGTTGGGGCCTCTCCTCAGGCACGTCCCACCTCTGCGTAAAACAGGAAGTTGCAATAGAGTAGGCAGGATGCGCCTGAGGAGAGGCCCCGATGCTGGCAGAAGGCTGACTGTGAATCACCGGTGCTGCGCAGGAGGGAGAAGGCTTCAGGGAAGTAAAAAGTAACCACGCGGATGGGATATATGGGCAGAAGAGAAGGTGAAAGATGCAAAGCTCGGGGGGGGGGGGGGGGTGGCTGGAGAAGGGAGAAAGCTGCCCAGGGAGGTTTAATTGACAGGAGTAGAAGTGAGCTTATCTAGTCCACTTTAACAAGGAAGCCAATTTGGATAATTTGTTTCCACCTCCCTCGACCCCCCCGCGCAACTGTCATTGCCATTCAGTTCAAAGCAAGCAAACTTATGATCTTCTGCATACACGTTGTCGGTCTTTATTGTTGGTCCATCTGTAACAATGCTAAAGCTGTTTCAGTTGGATATGCAGTACCTTAAAAGCTGGAGGAGTAAAGAAATAACAGTTGACTATCACTAAAACAACGTCAAAAATTATTGTTGCTGGTAGAATGGTAATACTAGGGCCCAGCTAAGGAACAAGTTATTTTGAGTTAGTCTTCTCTGGACTAAACTTGCTTTCCTTGTGCCATCACTATCCAGCAGAGTCTTGAAAGGTGGAGGATAAAGGATTTTATATATATATATATATATATATATACATATATATATATATATATCACACATTAGTCCAAGCAAAGTCAGATTCATTTGAAAATACAGTGAGACAGAATAATAGAATTTAGTTATATCATGGGAATAAATAGATGGATATGTCTGAAACATTTAACTAAATTGAGATTAGCATATATACCCAACTGGGCATTTAAAAGTTTGTCCTTTATTCAGAAATCATAGCCATAAGTAGAGACAGTTATTCAAAGATTATTACATGGGAGAGGGAAGGAGATAGGGACACAGAGGGGCACCACTGGAAGGGGGAATGGGGACAATGGTGAAAAAGGGGTGAGATGGGGACAAAGAGGTAATGCTGGAAAAGGGAGAAGATGGTAACAGGGGAAATGCTGGAAAAAGGGGGAAGATGGGGACACAGGACAATGTTAGAAAAAGGGAGAGGTGAGGACACCAGGATGGCAGATGCTAGAAAGGGAGAGATGAGGAGACCAGGTAGGCTTGTGCTGAAAAGGGGGGGGAGATGGAGACACAGAAAGGGCAGATTCTAAACTTGGGGGTAGGATAGGGACAAGGGATACAGAAGGGAGATGCTGGACAGGACAAATAGTGGTGCAGAGGAAAAAAGGATGGTACACTTGGAGACAGAAGAAATGTCAGATGGGCAAGAGACCCTGTAAAGGCAGAAGAAACAGAGAAAAACAGAAAAGAGACAGTGGGACCAAAGCAAATGAGAAAATAAATTGTTCAAACAACAGTAGAGGGGTCCGAGTGCATTTTCTTAAGTAATTTTGGATGTACTGCAGCACAGATTTTGATGGGTAGAATCAGGGACTGCAAATCCCACATGAATTTAGGATGTGAGTTCACACTAGGACTGGTTGAAAAATCTCCCTTCTGGAACTGGATCACTTGGCAGCTCTATACATAGTTATTTGATAGTGGGGACATAAAACGAAAGATCAGTGTCAAATAGATGTAGAGAAGGAAAGGAAGAAGACAAGAGTCGAGAGAAGAATACATTTGTATCCCACATTTCCCCACCTTTTGCAGGCTCAATGTGGCTTGGAAAGGCCAACCTGGAAAAGAATTTGTAAGGCTGACTCATGGAACATGGAACAAAAGACTGGGACCAGCCAAATTCCCAGACAACAAAGGTAGAAATTTTTATTTAATACTTTGTAAGGACTGAGATGTACCTGCTTTGTGAAATGTACAGGAGAAAATGGATTTCTGTCTCTTTGTTTTTACCAGTATTGCACTGTTTATAGAGTCTGTTGTTGGGTTGGTTTTTTTTTTTTTGTGGCTCCCTATTCTGTATTAGATTGGTAGAATGGAATGTTGTCACAATTTAGGTTTCTGCCAGATGCTTGTGACCTGGGTTGGCCACGTTGGAAACAGGATACTGGGCTAGATGGACCATTGGTCTGACCCAGTATGGCTAATCTTATGTTTATATAGATTAGGGTCTGTCCATGTTCTGTATGTGTGACTGTGGTGAAGGATTCTGCTAGCATGTAGTGTCTGTGTAGGAATGTGTAAGTGCAGTTTGTTCCAGTTTCCCAATAGTAGGTATATTGGTGCTTCACAGTCCAGTGTAATATATATAGCACTGTCTTCTGATAGGTGGGTTAGGGCTGTTATGGTGTGGTAAGTTTTGTGTTCTAGGGCAGTCCTGGAGTACCCCCTTGCCAGTTGGGTTTTCAGGATATCCACAATAAATATGCATGACATTGATTTGCATATACTGCCTCCATTACATGCAAATCTTTTTCATGCAGATTCATTGTGGATAGCCTGAAAACCTAAATGGCAAGGGGGTACTCCAGGATCACCTAGGGAAACACTTCTCTAGGTCCCACTGTAATATTTATAGCCATAGGCGTAGTTTGACTGTTTCATTTGGGGGGGCAAAGAATGGGCGGAGCATATTAGCATATCATTTGCATATATACATATGCAAATGAATATGCTAATATGGAGGAAGGAAATGAAATTTACAGGCAAAATATCACAGATGCACATTTCAAAAAGCTGACACATTTCAATTAATAAATTATGAATAAAATACTTTTATTTACCTTTGTTGTCTGATCATTTAGTTTTTCTATTCGCTTTGATCCCAGTGTCTTCTGTTTTATGCAGTGTCTTCTTTCTAGTAGGCTTCCCTCTGCTCCCCACCCTCCCACTCCCATCCATCTCTTGCTCCTTCCCTCTGCTCCCCACCCCTCCCAGTCCCATCCATCTTCTGTTCCTTCCCTCTGCTCACCATCCCTCCGTCCCATCCATCTTCTGCTCCTTCCCTCTGCTGTGCCTCACCTCTCCCAATCCCATCCTGGTCCATCCCTCTGCTCCCCAGCCCTCGCAGTCCCATCCATCTCTTGCTCCTTCCCTCTGCTCCCCACCCCTCCCAGTCCCATCCATCTTCTGTTCCTTCCCTCTGCTCACCATCCCTCCGTCCCATCCATCTTCTGCTCCTTCCCTCTGCTGTGCCTGACCTCTCCCAATCCCATCCATCTCCTGGTCCATCCCTCTGCTCCCCACCCCTCGCAGTCCCATCCATCTCTTGCTCCTTTCCTCTGCTCCCCACCCCTCCCAGTCCCATCCATCTTCTGTTCCTTCCCTCTGCTCACCATCCCTCCGTCCCATCCATCTTCTGCTCCTTCCCTCTGCTGTGCCTGACCTCTCCCAATCCCATCCATCTCCTGGTCCATCCCTCTGCTCCCCACCCCTCGCAGTCCCATCCATCTCTTGCTCCTTCCCTCTGCTCACCTCCTCTCCCAGTCCCATCCATCTCCTGCTCCTTCCCTCTGCTTCCCACCCCACCCAGACCCATCCATCTCCTGCTCCTTCCCTCTGCTTCCCACCCCTCCCAGTCCCATCCATCTTCCCTCTGCTCCCCCCCCCCCCGCGAGGTCCAAGATGGTGACTCCGTTTACCCCCCTCTCTTCCTCCCTCCCTCCCTCCCTCCGGTGCAGGCAACAATCTTCAGCTTTTTCAGCGTTCCTGGCAGCGGTAGCGATGTACACGCTGCCTTCGGTCTGCCCCGGAAGCCTTCTCTTCAAGTTCCTGTTCCCACCTATGCGGGAACAGGAACTTGAAGAGAAGGCTTCGGGGCAGAGCCAAAGGTAGCGTGTACAACGCTACCGCTGCCAGGAACGCTGGAAAAGACTGCTGCCTGCGCCGGAGGGAGGGAGGAAGAGAGAGGGGCATAGGCGGTCGGTGGCCCAACTGTTTGGGGAGGCTAAAGGGGGCGGGGTTAGGGGTGGAGCCAGGGGCGGAGCTTATAGCCACAATTAACACAGAAAAAAAATAAGTAAAAATAAAATAGTCACAATACCTTTTGTTAAATTTAGATATTAGATATGTATCATATGTCAAAGAATAAAGTGGTTGCTCAAAGCATATACTAACCACAATCGCTCAACTGCAAAACACTATGCACATATTTGTGCAAAAACATACTCAAACCTTACTGTACCATAACACTAGGCAGACCCTAATACACCAATATACTACCCATATAGAAAATGCAGACCGTCAACAATATGAAACAAGGGATCATAATATCACAATTCTCATGTAGAGCCACAAAACACCCTTTTAGGGTGGATAGTGTTCACAATGAGCTCCTTTTATTAACAACTATATATAGATCCTTCAAGAGGTAGTGTGTCATGATTTAGGCTCTAAAACCCTTTCCGATGTTTTGGTGCCACCTCAGTAATGCCAGTACACAATCTCTCCACTGCAAAACACTATACACAAACTTGTGCAAAAACACACTCATAACCTTAGCAAACCATAACAGCACTAATTCCAAGGACAGGATGAGCTACAACCTTATGCGTGGAAAAGCAGCACTGTAATTACACCGGGCTCTAAAACACCAGTACACAACCTATTGAAACAAAAAAAAAAAAGGGCTGTAAATACTACACACTAGTAGAATACTGCACCTTGATTACACATGAAAAACACATGACACAACAGATATGAAGGCAAAACTGGAAAGTTACCTCAAGAAGTCAGACTCAGCATGCAGCAATACTAGAAAAATTGAAACTTACATGCAAAATATCACAGATGCACATTGCCAAAAGCTGACATATTCCAGTTAATAAATTCTGAATAAAATACTTTTTTCTACCTTTGTTGTCTGATCATTTAGTTTTTCTATTCTTTGGTCCCAGTGTCTTCTTTCCATTTGATATTTTTTCTCTCAACATGTCCACCATCCTCCTGTGTCCTTATGCGTCCTGTCTACCATCTGTAGCCCTGTCCTTATCCTTTCTCCAGTTTCAGCATCTGCCCTCAAAGTGTTCCAATCCAGCCCTTAAATTCAGCAATTTCCCCTCCATCCAAATCCAGCATGTCTCCCCTCCATCCATGTGCATGAACTTCCTCTGTCTTTCCTCCCCTCCATCCATGTCCGGCATTTCTCCTCTCTCCCTTCTACTCCATCCGTGTGCATCTCCTTCTTCCCTCCCCTCCATCCATCCATGTCTTTCTCTTCTACCCTTCCATCCAGTGTCATCCCTCTTTCTCTCTCCATCCTTCTACCCATTACCCTCTCCCAATCCTTCCGTCTATTGTCTCCCTCTCCTTCCATCCATTGTCTCCCTCTATCTCCCTTCCTTCTAAACAGTTCTCTCTCTCGACCCTTTTCCATTCAGCATGTCCTCTCTATCCCCATCCTTCCAGTGTCTTTCCTTTTTCCCTCCCTACCCTTACGTCCACTGTCTTCCCTCTTTCTGCCCCCTCCTTCCAGCATTTTCCCTCTTTCTCCCTCCTTTCATTCAGCATTTCTCCGTCTGACAGCTAGGGTCTGCCCCAGTTTCTCCCCAGCAGCTTCTCTCTCTCTCTCCCCATCTTTCCACTAATCTCTCTCTCCTCTTCCATCCAGCATCTTCTCTCTGGCTCTCCCGTGCTCTCTTCCATGTCCCCTCTTTCGCTCCCCATCTCTCTCTGGCTCTCCCCTGCTCTCTTCCATGTCCCCTCTTTCTCTCCCCATCTCTCTCTGGCTGTCCCCTTCTCTCTTCCATGTCCCCTCTTTCTCTCCCCATCTCTCTCTGGCTCTCCCCTGCTCTCTTCCATGTCCCCTCTTTCGCGCCCCATCTCTCTCTGGCTGTCCCCTTCTCTCTTCCATGTCCCCTCTTTCTCTCCCCATCTCTCTCTGGCTCTCCCCTGCTCTCTTCCATGTCCCCTCTTTCTCTCCCCATCTCTCTCTGGCTGTCCCCTTCTCTCTTCCATGTCCCCTCTTTCTCTCCCCATCTCTCTCTGGCTCTCCCCTGCTCTCTTCCATGTCCCCTCTTTCTCTCCCCATCTCTCTCTGGCTCTCCCCTGCTCTCTTCCATGTCCCCTCTTTCGCGCCCCATCTCTCTCTGGCTGTCCCCTTCTCTCTTCCATGTCCCCTCTTTCTCTCCCCATCTCTCTCTGGCTCTCCCCTGCTCTCTTCCATGTCCCCTCTTTCTCTCCCCATCTCTCTCTGGCTGTCGCCTTCTCTCTTCCATGTCCCCTCTTTCTCTCCCCATCTCTCTCTGGCTCTCCCCTGCTCTCTTCCATGTCCCCTCTTTCGCGCCCCATCTCTCTCTGGCTGTCCCCTTCTCTCTTCCATGTCCCCTCTTTCTCTCCCCATCTCTCTCTGGCTCTCCCCTGCTCTCTTCCATGTCCCCTCTTTCTCTCCCCATCTCTCTCTGGCTCTCCCCTGCTCTCTTCCATGTCCCCTCTTTCGCTCCCCATCTCTCTCTGCCTGTCCCCTGCTCTCTTCCATGTCCCCTCTTTCTCTCCCCATCTCTCTCTGACTCTCCCCTGCTCTTTTGCATGTCCCTGGCTCTCCCCTGCACTTTTCCACTTTCTCTCTCTCTCCTCCAGCGTCCTCATGCATCCCACCTTTCTCTTCCCTCCCCTTCTTGCTCCCATCACTCTCACTCCTTTCTCCACCCCCCTTTTCCTATTCCCTGCCATTGCTTTCCTTCCTCCCTCTTCCCCTTAGATGTGGCACCTCACATCCTCCTCTCTCCACCCCCTTTCCCTTTGGTCTAGCAGCTGGCTGGCATGATGCATCGCTCACCCCCCCCCCCCGGACTAGTTCGGTATCGCTTTCCCCCTCCGCTCCTGTCATGTCTTTGAACGTCGAGGATTCCTTCCGGTAGCAGCAGAATTGGCAATGATGTAAGCGCTGCTTTCAGCCTGCCCCAGAAGCCTTCTCTGGACAGCGTCCTTCCTACGCGGGAAACTGTACAGAGAGTGCTTCCGGGGCAGGCTGAAACTAAGCAGCGCTTACATCATTGCCAATTTTGATGCTACCGGAAGGAATCCTTGACATTCAAAGACGACGTGACAGGACAGGAGCGGAGGGGGAGAGCGATACTGCAGTAGTCGGGGGGGGGGGGGGTGGCGGTAATGATCGCGCGGTCCACGGGAGGGAGGGAGGGAGATGTTCAAGGCAGCGGGAGCTGCACCCGGGGTGGTCCAGTCTGCCCTGCCCTGCCCTTGCTGCACTTCTGGCTGGGGAGGCTTAGCCTCCCCAAGCCTCTTATACCGGGCGCCTATGGAGAGGGGTAGACGTACACGCTCCTCTCCATCCGCTTGGCTTCCCTGCCCTCTCTGTCTGCGTCCCGCCCGAAAGGAAATGACGTCAGAGGAAGGCGGGACGCAGATAGAGAGGGCAGGGAAGCCAAGCGGATGGAGAGGAGCGCGTGCTTGCATGTGGTTTTTTGTTTTTCTTTAACTAATGGCGCGGCGGCGCCTCGCGTCATTTGGGGGGGCATTGCCCCCCCTCGCCCCCCCCCAGTCTACGCCTATGTTTATAGCATTGTCTTTTCATAGGTGGGCTAGGGCTGTTTCGGTGTGGTAAGTTTTCAGTATAGGTTTTGGGTGTCTTTTTGCAGGGGTTTGTGTTATTTCACAAAGTGTCTAGCCCTATCTGAAAGTAGGCTCTGGGGCAAGGGCCCTTGTCACCCAAAATAAAAATGCTCGACTAGTGTTCGTCACATCCTGTAGAGTCACCACATAAACAAAAGCCCATCTGATTTAAACAAGGTGTCTAGCAGTGGAAGGACTGGGTGTGCTATTCCTGAGGTGATGGTCACAATTTGAATATTTTTATTTGAAGTTAAGAAGACAGGTTGCCTGCTCTGGCCAGTCCAGGGACCTCTTCTGCGTCCTGCCTCCTGATGTAACTTACTGTTTCCTTGTAGGCAGGACGCAACAGAGACAGCCTATATTAATCATTGTCCACCACAGCACCTGAGCAACAAAACAGACACTGCTGTCTAGCTAACACCAACCGGCGCTTGTTTTATTAAAGTCTGCTCCCCCTGAGATCAAAACCTGGCTATGCCTCTGCATCTGCCATTTAGATGCCCAGTCTCCCAGTCTCTTAAGGTCCTCTTGTAATTTTTCACAATCCTCCCGTGATTTAATGACTTTGAATAACTTTGTGTCATCAGCAAATTTAATTACCTCACTAGTTACTCCCATCTCTAGGACATTTATAAATATGTTAAAAAGCAGTGGTCCCAGCACAGACCCCTGGGGAACCCCACTAACTACCCTTCTCCATTGAGAATACTGACCATTTATCCCTACTCTCTGTTTTATATCTTTTAACCATTTTTTAATCCACAATAGAACACTACCTCCTATCCAATGACGCTCCAATTTCCTCTGGAGTCTTTCATGAGGTACTTTGTCAAACGCCTTCTGAAAATCCAGATACACAATATCAACCGGCTCACCTTTATCCACATGTTTGTTCACCCCTTCAAAGAAATGTAGTAGATTGGTGAGGCAAGATTTCCCTTCACTAAATCCATGTTGACTTTGTCTCATTAATCCATGCTTTTGAATATGCTCTGTAATTTTGTTCTTTATAATAGTCTCTAACATTTTGCCCGGCACCGAAGTCAGACTCACCGGCAAATGTCCTCTTTTTTCAAGGGAGAGGAATTCTTTTATGTGCCCGTGACCAACTCACTTACTCACTCAATGAGAGAAGTAATCTCTTGCCCATTAGTCAGTCTAGACACTTTACTGAGGAAAAGGACACTTGTCCCTGCATTGGGGCTACTGCGTAGGTAGCACTTGGCAAAGTATGCAAAGATGCCCAGCAGTAGTTCTGTGTTTGCCATGTGCCAATTCCCCATGCTAGATAATAATTTTTATTTTCTAATGTGGGGGGTGGGGAATAGGCATTCCCAGCAGTAATTGGGCAGCGCAGGCACATTGCCACATGCTGCCCGATTACCACCGGCTTAGCACGTGAGCCCTTACCACTTACTAAACAGGTTGTGGTATAGGCTTAGGACGTAAATGGCTTCACAGTAATTTTGATATTAAGTACACAAGTATTGCCATACTGGGAAAGACCAAAGGTCCATCGAGCCCAGCATCCTGTTTCCAACAGTGGCCAATCCAGGTCACAAATACCTGGCAAGATCCCAAAAATGTACAAAACATTTTATACTGCTTATCCCAGAAATAGTGGATTTTCCCCAAGTTCATTTAATAATGGTCTATGGACTTTTCCTTTAAGAAGCCATCCAAACCTTTTTAAAACTCCGCTAAGCTAACCACCTTTACCACATTCTCTGGCAACGAATTCCAGAGTTTAATTACACGTTGAGTGAAGAAACATTTTCTCCGATTCGTTTCAAATTCACTACAATGTAGCTTCATCGCATGCCCCCTAGTCCTAGTATTTTTGGAAAGCGTGAACAGACGCTTCACATCTACCCGTTCAACTCCACTCATTATTTTATAGACCTCTATCATGTCTCCCCTCAGCCGCATGGCCATTAACGATTCCAAAACAAAAAAATGCCTTTTTCCTGTTGCAGTAAAAAGTGGCCTTGGCACGTGACCATTCCACATGCCAAGACTACCGTGGGCCACTTTTTATCACCGCTTGGTAAAAGGACCCTTTAGTTTGCAGATCTAGGCACCTATGAGAAATAAAGGTCCTGGTGATTTGCAAGCTCATATAGACTGAGATAAGCATAGGGGTCTGCAGGAAACCAAGACAGTGTCCAAGTAAGATGCTGTGCTAGACTTTGAGGTTTTCTTGGCTTTTTAAAAAAATGTCCAACCATAAGGGGAGGCTGGGGGTCCTCCTCCCCCTCAGAAGATGGCCCAAGGTGCTCTCCAGACCACTGTCACCAGCTTCGCCCTTCCTCTACCTTCAGGTGTATCTGTGGTCTTGGGGCAGAGGACAAACTCAAAGTTGGAGAGTAATGTTTTACTAGATCTGATGTGCCCCACAGCAACTCCAGGACCATGGGAAGTGTTTCTTGCTGAAGTGCGTGACAGCGTGATTACTGCAGTGCTGACTGGCAGGCCTGAGGAGGATTGTATCTGCTTGGTGGTCCTGCAGTGATTCTGCCAGCAGTGAGTTCAAGGCAAGACACTGTTGGCTGACGCTGAAGGTGAAGCAGAGCATGGACCTATTAGGGATTGTGGAAGCCACTTGCCTGAGGTCTTACATTGCTGGTGCCCTGTCCTGCTTTCAGCGCCGTGCACGTGCATGCTCAGTTTCATTAAAACGAGTGTGCATGGTGCTGAAAAACAGGACAGGGTGCCAGCAAAGTAAGACCAGCGTGGGACAGACACCTTAGCTGGCGGGGGTTGGGGACTCCCGTCAGCCAAACCAGGGGCCCCGGATCCAGTTTGTTGGGGCCCAGGCCCCTGTGGCCCCCCATAGCTACACCACTGCTTTGGAAAAAATATGGACCAAATTGGACCCTTTGCACAAGGTTTGTTCAGGATTCCTGAATGTTACTAACAACTGCTCTACTGACCTTTTGATTTGCAAGGGTGGTCTAGTAAATCCTTCAAAGAAATAAATAAACTCCTCTGAGGAAATCAGCTAGGATTTAATACTTGGAAGTACAACTTTATAACTAGGTTTCTGAAGTGGAAGAGCTACAGGCTTCTGTTTCCCAAAATTAAATCGGTACACGCAATACATCCCTCTGACCTGTGTGGGAGTCCTCCACCCACATTCCTGCTGTTTCAATACCACATTTTCAATAGCAAGGGACAAGAAAGTTCTGCAGGATTCCAGAAGACCTGCCTCTCCCTAGTGATTGAAAACATGATATTGAAGCATCACTCCCTACTGCTGCTCTGGTATGACGTGGCCTTTTCACTTAAAAATTGGCTTTGAAGTTTTTTGGTTTATGTCCAAGCATAAGGGGAAGTTGAGGGGTCCTCTTCCCCCACTGGCAGGAATGAGGTTAGAAGACTCCTGCACAGCTTAGAGGGAACATTGGTTACAGGCTTCTATGTCACAGAACAAGATGCTTTTTCATAGCAACTTTGATAATTATTTAAGGAATTTGAATTTTCCACACGTACTGACATCTTCTCCAAAGGATTAGTTCTATAGATTTTTAAGAAACATTTTGTGATATCCTGTGGTCTTCATCTTAGTTGTAAAAGATGGGAAAAGGAGGAGCAAGACAGCCATTCAGTTAGGGGACCTTTTACTAAAGGGTTGCTACGTGGCAACCCAGAACAACCAGCGGCCCAATGCGCATTTCCAGCGCTAGCAAAAATATTATAAAAATATTTCCGCAGGGGGTTACCCACCACACGCTGCCCAGTTACCACTGGGTTAGCTTGGGAGCCCTTACCGCCACCTCAATGGGTGGCAGTAAATGTTCCCTCTGAAATGGCCACATGGGAAGTGCAAACTTACTGCATGGCCATTTCTCTCTATTTTTTTTTTGAGCTTTTTTACATGCTGTGGTAAAACGGGCCCTGGCATGTGGCAAAAACAGCCACTGCCACTAGCGCAGGGTTCCTTTCACTGCAGCTTAGTAAAAGGGCCTTTACTAAGGTTTCCTTTGCTAATTTGGACTTGGCGGCTGTCTTGGAGAAGTTTGAGAAAGAAGCTGAGAGCAGGTAAATCTTGTTATCTTTTTGTTCTTCTGCAAGATAAGGAAGCTGTTTTTAGACTGTACTTCAGGTCCTCTGATATTTTATTCTTAAGATGGAGAGTATTAATGTTTCCAGAGGTTTCTAATTACTGCTAATTACAGCACTGTACACACTATATGCAGGTACTTTCTCTGTGCTTGGAGGGTACTTATTTGTACCTGGGACAATGGAGGATTAAGGGGTCCTCTTTTACTAATAGCTAATAATTTGTGTGTGCTAAATGCTAAAACACTCATTATATTCCTATGGGCATCTTATAACTAATTGTTAGCGCACCTTAGTAAAAGGACCCCTAAGTAACTTGCCCAGTGGGCATCAAACTCAGGTTGCCAGGATCAAAGCTTGCTGCACTATTAGCCTATTTCTCCACTCCAATTGGACTTGAGAAGAGGAAAGTATTGGTTTAGTTTAGGTGTGAAATTTCAGCCTAGGTTTCCATGCAAATTTATTATTTGTTTTGAGTCATCTCAATTGAGATTTCTCCTGGATTCTAAAGGATGTCCCACAGTGGGTACATAGGATACCTCCTTGGGTGCTAAACCATATGGTGTTGGTGGGGGTATTCTTTCTCCTGTTCCTTTTACTTTTTTTCTATGGATCCATTCTCCTCTGGATTGCGAATCTTGTTTCCCCCCATACGCGTGGTCTAGTCAGCACAAGCTCTAAAATTGTTCCCTTTTAAGTTCTGTGATAGAACTTTGTCTCTTTTCAGATTTTGAAATGGAAATAAAAGTCTGTTCAAGGACATAATTCGTCTTCAAAACAAACAGATCGTTATTGGTAAAACCCTTCAGTAAAATGATACTGAAAGTGGTTTTGCTCTTCATACTTTTCTGTATCATAACTAAGTCAATGGACTGCACTTGTCTTTCTAAAGAAGTGTGTCTTCAATTCAGAAACAGCTGGAAGATTTTCGAGTGCTTAAAGACAGAAGCAAGTGAAGAGCTTTGTTCCAAAACCCTTTAAACTGCAAAAAAAACTTCTAGATAAATGAAAGCTTTTAGTTTCAAAAATTCTTGTCTAGGTCAACACAGAAACAGAACAAACTCTTGCAGTCCACAAAACTAACGCATATAGTGTGATTAAAGGCACACGGAACGGCTGGCTGCAGTGTGTGATGCCTTCTGTGACAGAGTTTCAAAAAGTGCATGCATAGAATACATGAAGACATGGCTACTACCTTCTCCTGAGTTGGAAGCTTGGGTCAAATACCTGCTAGAGAGGATATATTTATATGCTGATTACAAGCATAAATGATTAGGAGTGGAATAGTCTAGTGCTTAGGGTCCTGGGCTGGCAACTAGGGAATCTTGCTTCAAATCCCACTGCTGTTCCTTGTGATTTTGGACGTCACTTAACCTTCCATTACCTCAGGTACAAAATTAGACTGTGAGGCCCCCCGGGACAGGGGAAATACATAGTGTACCTGAATGTAACTCACCTTGAGCTGCTACTGAAAAAAGGTGAGAGCTAAATCCAAAAAATATGAAAAATGGCATATATGCATGTGTGTACATGAGCATAAATACTGAAAAGAAAAAAAAGTCACCTAAGTGCTATTCTGTAACTATACACATATCTTACAGGTAGGTGCATACATGGGCGAATCCCATATTTAGAATACTACAGAGCAGGCCCAGCTCTGGTCCAGGGTGCTGGCGCTAAAGGGCACCAAGCAGCAGAGCCATCACTCCGTTAACCTCTGGAGGGTGCCCTACAAGCCATGCTTTGCGGCAGATCCCAGTTCCAGCCTTAGCCCACTTTTCAGCTGCTTGTTCGAACACCAGCTGCCCCCACCCGTCTGCCCTCAGCTCTCGCAACAGCCCTCTTCTCTTTTCTGCCACCCTGCATGCATTTTAAAAAAATCTTTGAATGGCTGCCTTGGGCCTTCCCTCACTGTACTCTGCCCTCCTCTGATGTAATTTCCTGTCTTCCACTCTACAGCCAGCACAAACGGGCATTTTGAAGTATTCTCATATTACTCCTGTTTTAAAAATCTTTCAATGGCTGCCGGTAGAGCAACATACAAAGTTTAAAATTGTCATCTTGTTTTAAAAACCTTACATGAAATGCTTCCACCAGTTCTTGCTTCCAACCTATGTCTTTATCAGCTGGGTTGATTGCTTCATTTTAGTTTATCTAGTTTTAAAGATTTTCTTGTCTCTTTCTTTCGTTTAAGACTAGAAAGGAGTAGGAAAATGATGTTTTGAGTGATGGGCCCACAAAATTGTGGAATGATGTACCTGTCTTTCTCTGTACCATTACCTCTTTTGGTGAATTTAAAAAAAGAATTAAAAACATGGTTATTCCTTGAGGTTTATATTGAATTGAATTATTAATTGTTCTTAGGTTTTCATCCTAGATTTTATGTTTTTATTGTACGTAAAGTGTTTTGTTACTTGTCAAGTGTGTTCCTTATGTAACTCGTCCAGAACTAGGGATGAAGCAGGATACAAATAAATAAGACCCCTGCTTTATAGAATAGACACCCAAGTATAGGCAAACTGTTCTAGAATTGCCCTCAAAGTGCTTTGATCAATGCAGCAATCTACAGTAACTTATGAACTTGGCTGTGTTTCAAAAACTGCTGCCACAACAAAAATGGCCCAAGGGCCCCGTTTACTAAGCAGCGCTATAGGTGGGTTAACGTTTTTAATGCACGTTAACAATGTACGTGCCTAAAATATCCCTATAGGCGCCTATATGGTTAGTGTGTGCGCTAAGTGTAGACGTGCTAAAAACACTAACACACTTTAGTAAACAGGGCCCCAAGTCTCTTGAAAAAACCCCAAAACATAGAATGTTAACAGAACTATTGAAGATGACACAGTTCTTTTTTTCCTATTTTATTTATTTATGACATTTGTATCCCACATTATCCCGAACAAGCTCAGGTTCAGTGTGGCTTACATTTACGAAAAACATCAAAAATATGATACAGTCAGATAATTATAAAATTTAACCTATTAGGAATAATTGTGTGTTTGTCATGAAGCTAGGCTACAGTACTGGTTATGTTTAAACATCCCAAGTGTGGACTCGTGAAAAAGGATTCTGTTTGTGCAGTACAACTTCAGGCATTTTTGTGGGTACCTAAGTAATAATCAAACACTGCTGTGAAAAATGTGTTCTTAAGACACCTGGACACAACAAAAACATTTTCATTTTGTTTACTTTCCTGTGTCATTTACAGGAATTTTTTTTCTTTTTAATTTTGGTGACAAGGTCAGACAAGTGCACATTTTCCTACACAAGAAAGAAAAATGAAATTTCAGGCTGAAAAGGCCATGAAACATGTTTCCCATAACATTTCAAATGAATCCACATCCCTAAAGCAACCCAGAGTAAGACTGGCTAAATTGTGTAGCTTACCAGTTTGCAATTTCCCAGAACACATAAGGATTGGGTAGAGTGCAACAATCACCTAGGGCCGAAGGGAGCTTTGAACCCGGCCCCCTCTGCTCTACAAGCCAGGTCATCATTACTCATCCACACTTTTCATGCTGCTTACTCAAAGTTGACTTATGCACTGGTTAATTATAAATGTTTGTTACCTTCTGGGTATTAGATATACATAGGTCTGCAAACTGTTATGTAGGTATATTCTCTGGAAATGGTAGACCCAACCCTAGGGATGTTGAAGGAAACCACGCCCCAAATAGACCTGCCCAGCTCCTCTATTTGAAATACTTGTGATAACTTTCAGGAGCTGGTACAAATGGAGAAGGCACACAAACATTACAAGAACAGAACCAGCACACCCTCCCTTCTCTGCTTCCTTCTTAGACTGTCGGCCTTAAATTGCTGCTCGTGATTGAGTAAGAGATTGAGCCTGCAAAAAAACTGAAGCAAAGGGAGTGAGGCTAGCAGGAGGAGGAGATAATAGGGTCTGAGAAGCAGAAGTGGAGAGGGGAAGGTGAGGACAGACTGAAAGGGAAAGGTGAAGTATGGCTCACTGAGAAGCAGAAGCTGAAAAGGTACAGAGGGTTTTTATGTTTATAAAATGAGTAACTTGCAAAAGAAACTGTCACAATACAAAAGTGGTGGTCACAGCCATAGGAGCCAACTTTTCAAAATTATTGGGGGTGCTAAGCCCAATGGAAATAACCCCTCCCTGGGCACACACAAGGAATTCTCTCAATATTAGGGGTGCTCAGGCACCAACAAAGCCAGCTCCTATGGTCAGAGCTCCAGCAAATAAAGAGCTTTAAATCAAACTTCCTATCCCCTTCTCCAAAGCTTAGAAACCTGGAAGTACCAAAAATATGCAGTAGATCTAGTTAATCTCCAATAGGGCAATCGCTTGTTTATAAAGTTCAAAAATGGATTATATGCTATATTAAGTACAAATGTAGCTGTGTATTTCTGGAGTTATTCATTTCAACATTGCTGTTTTGAAAACCACAACACAGGGATTATTTGACACAGCCTGGGAAGGAGATGTGCATACACAGTCAAAAACTGTCAGTGAAATGACAAGTGCTGTTAGAACAGCGAAGAGCATGCTAGTGCTGTGCTGAAACATTAATACTGCAGTTTAAGGATTATACCAGGATTTATCGCAAAGGCAGCCACAAGTAAATAACTTCCTGTCAAATTCTCATAGAAGTTGATAGATTCTCTCATTAGTGAAAAGGAGGGAATAGTGATAAATCTCTTCCGAACTAGATCTCTAGGGCATCAGGGGATTTTGAGGTAAAGTCGTCAAATACGCAGCAATAATTACCCCGTTATAGTCTCCAACTTTAATCTCTCATACACAAACACTAATTGACCATCGGCTAGGTATGTCCATTAAGAAAAAATATTCATGCAACCGAGCACAGGCCACTGAAGGTCTGTGCAGTCTACGCCTGCCCTCTACAGACCCACCCAGGAGATGCAGGCACTGAGTTTCTAATTGAATTTCGGATCACAGGAGAACATTTTTAAAAAACAGTCTGGTCAATATTTAGCCCATGACAGTCAGCATTTTTTAAACACTGACCACCGTGGGCAAAGTTAGCCCTGGATATTCAATGTCAGGCCACATCTTGCACTGAATATCTGAAGCTCATTCATCTTAAGCTGACTGCCCGGTCTTACGTGGGTCCCAGCTGATATTCAGCTGGGGCCCACCTAAGATACTTATGTAGGTTGTGGATGAATATCAGCCGGGATCTGCAAAAGGGAATCTGGCCAGTTCCCAATCTCCTCTTTTTCCCTCCCTCTCCTCCTGAAACATTACCCAAATCCCCCCTCCCCTCTCGAAGCCCACCAGGCCTATCTGCTTGGTTCCTGGTGATACAGTGGAGAAACGGGCAGGAGCAATACCCACTCAATCCAGCCTGTCATAGCTGCACCTTCAAAATAGCTGCCACAATCTCTAGCAGCCACCTCATGTCCTCCACTACACCACCAGGAACTGGGCAGAGGAAGCTCTATTGATATTCCAGTGAGTGGGAGAGGGTATCAGAAAGCTTCAGGGCAGTACCCCAAAGTTATGCAGGTGCCAGCTGATATTTAGTGTCAGCACACAGATAGCTAGGTGGGCATATTTAGCACTGCTTTTTATGTGGGCACTGGCACTGAATATTGGAGGCAACTGCATCACTTCTACCTCCTCCTCAGCTCTGTCCCAGACCTGCCTATTTCAAACGTGGCTTGTCAAAGCAGATATTCAGCGACTCAACCTGGTTACTTGCTGTTGGATAGCAGCAGTTAGGTGGCCACAAGTGATTCAAGCCTCCTGTCCACTTAAATTGCTTTGAATATTGACCAGAATACTTTTTTTCTGCCCAGAGCTGGTGCAAGCATGTTAGGTGCCCTAGGTGACCTTCACCACTGTGTCTTCTCAATTAACTTTTAGGCCTGTAGGCTTCTCCATACATGAGGCATTGCTCCATACCATCACTCCTAAAATAATCCTGTAAAGACACAAAAATATAAACGTATGCACTGGTGGTTCTGCAAGTTTATGTAGGTGTCAGGGTATATAGTGTGTTGCTTCAACTGCAGCTCCTCCTCCCCTCAGAAGCTGCCATCCTAGGTGACTGCTTAGTCCACCTAATCATTGAGCTAATCCAATCTCTGCCTGTAACATTCTTACAGTTGAGGAACTTCTTAGACACATATTTGAACTGCAATCTCTTAGACTACATTGTTCCAATTAATTTAATTTAGCATTTGCATTCCACCCACACCCAAAATAGGGAGCTAGGTTGCATTTACAGACTAACTAAAATTACATAAGACAACATAGAATACAACAGAAAAAAATATATATAATACATACCACATACCTAATACCAAAATATAATCTTTAGATTCCAAATTATCGTAGTCTATGTTAATCTTTAATGAAAAGTGCTAAACACTCAATTTGTTGAATTTTAGTGAGCTGAAAGTAGTTTGTAACAGTGCTGATCAAACGACAAGCACCTTCTTGATGAGTCAATGTATTCTTTTGCCTACCACCCCATCGACAGGAGGATGGTTAAAAAAAAAGAAAAAGAAAAAAAAAGTATCTTCTATTCAAAATAGAAAAAAAAGAAAGAGAGAGGTGGTGGTGGTGGTGAGGTTTGCTGGTTCTGTTAGATCATACGTTCACATTCAAAGAACTCAAGTGCTAAGGGAGCTTCTCTTCCATGATGCACATTATTTATAGAGCGCATTAAAGGATCGACCAATGACAACTCTCCGCACTTCACTAGTTCCTGCACCGATCTCATACAGCTTGGCATCACGCAAGAAGCGGCCCAAGGGATAGTCGTTAATGTAGCCATTTCCACCTGTAAGCACACAAGGGAAAGAGAAAGATTAACAAGAGATCTGGGGTCTAGAGATCAAAAGCATCGAGCAAGCTGACACACTTCTAAAATACTGCTGTGGAAGGGTTGCTCTGCATCCATTTCAAGAGGTTAGTTCACATGCAGTAATGAGAGCATTCCAACAGCCACTGAACTAGCCCCTTTAAATGCCATTCTTTGCTTCCAACGGCTGCCACAAATGGAGCACAGACCACTTTTGAAAGTTAGGAGCTCTTGTCAGCCCGCTGTCTTTTTAAACTACTGTTCACCCTGATGTAAGTAGAACATGGCTTCCCCAAAGCTGTTAGATCCTGTGCAGTACTAAGATGATAACTCAGAGGACAAGAGGTGGCACTTAGCATCCAATCACTGACTTTTACCAGGTGAGAACAAGTCGGAGAAGAGCAAAATGTGTGGCACTAAGTGGCCCAAGGAGTAACAGGAAGAAGTTCCGCAAGAAGAGGACATTTCTCCGGTAAGTGAACGCCATTTTGCTTTGCACTTTGGGAACAAAATTTGGGGTTTAAAGGAGGAATTGTAGATTAGTGTTAGGCAAAATAAAAATATAAAAAGCAAATTTTATCAACTAATCTCCATAGTCTTTTCCACTTAGTTTTAAAAACCACAGCATTAACAGATAGAATCTAGCAGGCACTGCAGGATCTAGTTTAGTATTAAGGGGGAATAAAGAGAGAGAGAGAGAGAGAGAGAGAAAAGCAACCAGGACCTAGTTTAGTATTAAGGGGGGAATAAAAAGAGAGAGAAAGAGAAAAGCAAGCATCATTAACTAGTTGCCAAAGAGTACAAACCCTTTTCCCATAGTTTTAAACTGAAATTTTCTCTAGAAATAGGCATTTTTCCAATAGTTTTAAACTGAAACCTTTTCTAGAGGTAGAAACTAAACAGCCAGAAACTCTTGTTCTAAAAGGCAGTTATTTTCTGTTCCTTGGCTGCTGGAGAGGTAGCTCATCCAGCGACCTCAATTAAGTGTTAATTAAGGTGTGGAGAAGTAGAATACTTGCATTGGTTGCTGAGTCAGCTTCAAAGAGCCTGTTTAAAAAAAGCCCCTTAGATTCAAAACTATATAAAGAGGAAAGGTCCCACTGAACTTTCTTTCTGAGAAGTACCGAGAGAAGAGGACATTTCTCTGGTAAGTGAACACTATTTTGCTTTGTGCTTTGGGAACTTAAAGACTGGGGTTTAAAGGAGGAATTGTAGGTTAGTGTTAGGCAAAATAAAAATATAAAAAGCAAATTTTATCAACTAATCTCCATAGTCTTTTCCACTTAGTTTAAAAAACTTTGTACCACAGCATTAACAGAATCTAACAGGCACTGCAGGATCTAGTTTAGTCTTCCCACCCACCCCTAGGACAACTCTTCATTTATAGTCAGTTATTGTAATTAGGGTAACAAGCAAGGAGTGCTCCTACAGAGTTTTAATTACATGTCATTACCATCTAAGAAGGAAACACTAAATAAATCATACAATATACTATATAAACTAAAAGACACTTTTATATTAGGCTAATATCCTTAATACTGTAGCAAGTTTTAAATTATTGAAAGACTCAAAAACACTAAGATGGAGTCAGCAGTCCAGCAGCGAAAGGGGTGTATTTCCAGTCTTTTGCATTGAGTGTCACATATATGATTATCTCCCAATTGGTGAGATGTCATATGTGTGTGCCCGATGCAAAGAGCTCCTAGCTCTCAGAGAACATGTCCGTTCTCTTGAGGCTAGAGGAGCAGACTTGGTGGAGCTGAGGGAGACAGAGAGGTACATAGAGGAGACCTACAGGGATGTTGTAGAAAAGTCCCACCTCTAGTCTGGTAGCCCCTGTGCTACCTTGGAGGAGGGAGGTCTACTAGAAAGAGAGCATCACCCTGGTGAAGTAGGAAGTACTCCTGTAGCCAGGACCTGCCCATCAGGGGATGTACTATCCTCTCGCACCGAGGATATGTCTCCAAGTGCTGACTGGGAGGGAAAGGTTAGGACAGCTGTTGTAGTTGGTGATTCGATCATTAGGCATATAGATAGCTGGGTGGCTTGTGGACCTCATGCGTCACCTAGATAGTGCTGGGGAGGAGCCAGCTGTCTTGGTACATGTGGGTACCAATGACATAGGAAAATGTGGGAGACAGGTTCTGGAAGCCAAATTTAGGCTCTTAGGTAGAAAGCTCAAATCCAGATCCTCTAGGGTAGCATTTTCTGAAATGCTACCCGTTCCATGCGCAGGGCCCAAGAGACAGGCAGAGCTCCGGAGTCTCAATGCGTGGATGAGACGATGGTGCAGGGAGGAGGGTTTTAGATTTGTTAGGAACTGGGAAACATTCTGGCGAAGGGGGAGCTTATTCCGAAAGGATGGGCTCCACCTTAACCAGGGTGGGACCAGGCTGATGGCATCGGCATTTAAAAAGGAGATAGAGCAGCTTTTAAACTAGAAACTGGGGGAAGGCCGACAGTCACTCAAAAGCGCATGGTTCGCGATAAGGTATCTTTCAAAGATATCACCAAAACAGGGAAGCTAGGGTATCTTGATAGTGAAGTTGCAAAACAGACAGTAGTAATCAGGTGTCCTTAAATAAAAATACAAATCAGACAAAAGATTGCAAATTAATACTGTCAAGTACTAAGCATCATGTAAATAGGAACAACAAACATACTTTGAAATGTCTATATGCGAATGCCAGGAGCCTAAGAAATAAAATGGGAGAGTTTTATTTTATTTATTTGTTACATTTGTATTCCACATTTAGAATATATTGCACTAAATGAAAAATTAGATATAATAGGCATCTCTGAGACCTGGCGGAAGGAGGATAACCAGTGGGACACTGTCATACCGGGGTACAAATTATGTTGTAGTGATAGGGTGGATCGAATTGGTGGAGGGGTAGCATTGTATATTAACGAGAGCCTTGAATCAAATAGATTGAAAATTCTGCAGGAAACAAAACACTTCTTGGAATCACTGTGGATTGAAATTCCATGTGTAAAGGGGAAAAGGATAGTGATAGGAGTGTACTACCGTCCACCTGGCCAGGATGAACAGACGGATGCAGAAATGTTAAAGGAAATTAGGAACGCAAACAAACTGGGCAACACAATAATAATGGGTGATTTCAATTACCCCAATATTGACTGGGTAAATGTAACATCGGGGCACGCTAGGGAGGTAAAATTCCTTGATGAAATCAAGGACAGTTTTATGGAGCAGCTGGTACAGGAGCTGACAAGAGAAGGAAAAATTCTAGACCTAGTCCTTAGTGGAGCACATGATCTGGTGCAGGAGGTAATGGTGCTGGGGCCGCTTGATAACAGTGATCATAATATGATTGGATTTGATATAAGCTTTGAAGTAAGTATACACAGGAAATCAAATACGTTAGCGTTTAAAAGGAGACTATGATAAAATGAGAACAGTAGTGAAAAGAAAACTTAGAGGAGCGACTGCGAGGGTCAAAAATTTACATCAGGTGTGGATTTGAGGACAATGGGAATCATTAAGAAGCAGGGTGGGTTGGGGTAAGAGATAGCACTAGTTAATCTGGATGTGGAGCAAGCATTCAACAGTGTCATGGATTGCATCTTATGGGAGTTTGGGTTAGGGGAGCAGTTTAGTAAGTGGATAATGGCCCTATACCAATTGTCATTGCTACTGGTAGGAACGTATGTATATATGAGCCATCTCAGTTATCCACGAGGACAATGCAGAGGTGCTCTAATGTTGGCTCTGGTGATTGTGGGGCTAGCTGAGCTCATTTGGAAGGATGACTGAATTAAAGGGGTGGTGAGAAAAGAGCAAAAATGCCATTATATGCAGATAAGGCTTTGTTGTACATGAGGGATTTGGAAAGCTCTCTCCCAGTCTTCCTTGAAGATCTGAAGTCTTATACATTGTCAGGGTATAAGGCCAACATGGACAAATTTGAAATTATGCCCATGGATGGAGAAGGGTGTCGGGATTTGGGGGAGCAGGTGAACTGCTCATTACAATGGAACAACAGGTAAAACAAGTACTTGGGGGTTTAAGATCTCTGCTTGGGTGGAGGAGCTGTTCCAACTGCATTTTGTTTCCCTGCTAAAGGAATTTAAGAAGGAGGGACATAAATGGGAGATACTGCTAAACTGGATTAGGAACATGCCTGCAGTGAAAGTGAATTGGCTACCTCAAGTAGGGCTGTACTGAATATTTGTATTCGAATCGGCCCTAAATACATTATTCGTATTCGTTTCAATAGTGATTTAAATTCAAATATGAATAATCCGGGGCTCTACTGTGCTAAATCCTACTGAATAAATCATTGTTTCTTTTATTATTTGTTACATTAAAGCTCAATGCCCATTATTTGTATTCAGTTGAATAGTAAAATACGTTATTTGGTACAGCTCTAATGCTTTCTCTCTCTGGAATACCAATCAAAATCCTCCTTGAACAAGTTGGTCTCTCAATTGGGGAGGGAAATGCTCCAGGGTTAGCTTGAGGACTCTTCAGAGGCCCTAAGAATCAAGTCACCCACATTTTTACTACTACGACTACTACCAGGCAGCACTACTCAGGCAATTTCTATTAGATAGTCCACATTGGATGGATTGGGTAAGGGAGGAGCTGGGAGAAAGGGGGTAGGGTAAGGAAATGTTGTCAGGGTAGCACTGAGACTGCAGGTGAGGGGCTGTGGCTGGTGGCTGGGAAAGCCGTGACCCTTGTCATGCCGTTTCTGGGATGAATGGAGATACAAAAGTTGAGGTCTACACATGTCCGATCAGGTAGTGGTTTCACAAATTGCATTTTACATTACATTGTTTCTTGTATTCTGCAACAGCCCGAAGAGTTCAGTGCTGATCACAGAGAAAAATAAACAGGCAGACCCTGCAAGCGAACAAAGCATAATAGAATATGAACACTACAATAACGATGCTACAACATAGAGATTACCTAGCTCAACCTTGGGACAAAAATTTCTTTAAAAGAAAGGCTTTTAGTAATTTCCGAAAAACAAAATTATTTTGGATTTTTCTCAGATATAATGGAATCAAATTCCAAATGGCTGGTGCTTGATACAGAAAGCTGGCCAAAAAGCCTGTCTTAGATCCATTAGACAGACAAATTGGAGATCACGCAATAAAGGGGAAACTCTATCGCATTTGTGAGCTGAAAAAATTAAGCGTGCTGCTGTGTTTTGAATGGTCTGAATTTTCTTCAAAAGATTCTTTTGACAACCTGCATAAAAACTACTGCAAGTAGTCGACATTGAACAACCAGTCAAAATGTATGGCTGGCCCTCAAATAAATTACGAATTTTTCTCACAATTCTCAACGAAAAAAAAAAGATTTCCTAATAAATGAATTTACATATGATTCTAATATTAGAGACGCAGAGAAGAGGACCCCTAAAACCTTAATATTTTCCTCAAAAAAAGAAATGCTGACCATTCAGCTTCAGGATGTTATCATTCCAAATATCATTTAGTTGGCCTAAAAAAGGAAACTTGTTTTTAATCCTTATTAAGTTTCAAAGAGAGCGAATGATACATACCTGTAGCAGGTGTTCTCCGAGGACAGCAGGCTGATTGTTCTCACGACTGGGGTGACGTCCACGGTAGCCCCCACCAACCGGAACAAAACTTCGCGGGCGGTCCCACACGCAGGGCACGCCCACCGCGCATGCGCGGCCGTCTTCCCGCCCGTGCACGACCGTTCCCGCTCAGTTGAATGACAAGCAAAGGAATGAGGAAAAAACGCAACTCCAAAGGGGAGGAGAGAGGGTAGGTGAGAACAATCAGCCTGCTGTCCTCGGAGAACACCTGCTACAGGTATGTATCATTCGCTTTCTCAGAGGACAAGCAGGCTGCTTGTTCTCACGACTGGGGTATCCCTAGCTCTCAGGCTCACTCAAAACAAGAACCCAGGTCAATTGAACCTCGCAACGGCGAGGGCATAACAGAAATTGACATACGAAGAACAACTAACTGAGAGTGCAGCCTGCACAGAACAAATCGGGTCCTGGAGGGTGGAGTTGGATTCAAACCCCAAACAGATTCTGCAGCACCGACTGCCCGAACCGACTGTCGTGTCGGGTATCCTGCTGGAGGCAGTAATGTGATGTGAATGTGTGGAAAGATGACCACGTCGCAGCCTTGCAAATCTCTTCAATAGTGGCTGACTTCAAGTGGGCCACTGATGCTGCCATGGCTCTAACACTATGAGCCGTGACATGACCCTCAAGAGCCAGCCCAGCCTGGGCGTAAGTGAAGGAAATGCAATCTGCTAGCCAATTGGAGATGGTGCGTTTCCCGACAGCGACCCCTTTCCTATTGGAGTCGAAAGAAACAAACAATTGGGCGGACTGTCTGTGGGGCTGTGTCCACTCCAGATAGAAGGCCAACGCTTGCTTGCAGTCCAATGTGTGCAACTGACGTTCAGCAGGGCGGGTATGTGGTCTGGGAAAGAATGTTGGCAAGACAATTGACTGGTTAAGATGGAACTCCGACACCACCTTTGGCAGGAACTTAGGGTGAGTGCGGAGTACTACTCTGTTATGATGAAATTTAGTATAAGGAGCATGAGCTACCAGGGCCTGCAGCTCACTGACTCTACGAGCTGAAGTAACTGCCACCAGGAAAATGACCTTCCAGGTCAAGTACTTCAGATGGCAAGAATTCAGTGGCTCAAAAGGAGGTTTCATCAGCTGGGTGAGGACGACGTTGAGATCCCATGACACTGCAGGAGGCTTGACAGGGGGCCTTGACAAAAGCAAGCCTCTCATGAATCGAACGACTAAAGGCTCTCCAGAGATGGCTTTACCCTCTACACGATAATGGTAAGCACTAATTGCACTAAGGTGATTCCTTACTGAGTTGGTCTTAAGACCAGACTCCGATAAGTGCAGAAGGTATTCAAGCAGGTTCTGTGCAGGACAAGAACGAGGTTCTAGGGCCTTGCTCTCACACCAAACGACAAACCTCCTCCACTTGAAAAAGTAACTCTTTTTAGTGGAATCCTTTCTAGAGGCAAGCAAGACGCGGGAGACACCCTCAGACAGACCCAACGAAGCAAAGTCTACACCCTCAACATCCAGGCCGTGAGAGCCAGAGACTGAAGGTTGGGGTGCAGAAGCGCTCCATCGTTCTGCGAAATGAGAGTCGGAAAACATTCCAATCTCCACGGTTCTTCGGAGGACAACTCCAGAAGTAGAGGGAACCAGATCTGACGGGGCCAAAAAGGCGCTATCAGAATCATGGTGCCGTGGTCTTGCTTGAGCTTCAGTAAGGTCTTCCCCACCAAAGGTATGGGAGGATAAGCATACAGGAGGCCGGTCCCCCAATGGAGGAGAAAGGCATCCGACGCTAGTCTGCCTTGTGCCTGTAGTCTGGAACAGAACAGAGGCAGCTTGTGGTTGGTCTGAGAGGCGAAAAGGTCCACCGAGGGAGTGCCCCACTCTCGGAAGATCTTGCGTACCACTCTGGAATGGAGAGACCACTCGTGCGGTTGCATGACTCTGCTCAGTCTGTTGGCCAGACAGGGTATGATACATACCTGTAGCAGTTGTTCTCCGAGGACAGCAGGCTGATTGTTCTCACGACTGGGGTGACGTCCGCGGCAGCCCCCACCAACCGGAAATAAGCTTCGCGGGACGGTCAGCACGCAGGGCACGCCCACCGCGCATGCGCGGCCGTCTTCCCGCCCGTGCGCGACCGCTCCCGCCAGTTGAATGACTAGCAAAAAGTATGAAACACACAACTCCAAAGGGGAGGAGGGAGGGAAGGTGAGAACAATCAGCCTGCTGTCCTCGGAGAACAACTGCTACAGGTATGTATCATACCCTTTCTCCGAGGACAAGCAGGCTGCTTGTTCTCACGACTGGGGTATCCCTAGCTCTCAGGCTCACTCAAAACAAGAACCCAGGTCAATTAAACCTCGCAACGGCGAGGGTATAACAGAAATTGACCTACGAAGAACAACTAACTGAGAGTGCAGCCTGACCAGAATAAATTCGGGTCCTGGAGGGTGGAGTTGGATTTACACCCCAAACAGATTCTGCAGCACCGACTGCCCGAACCGACTGTCGCGTCGGGTATCCTGCTGGAGGCAGTAATGAGATGTGAATGTGTGGACAGATGACCACGTCGCAGCCTTGCAGATCTCTTCAATAGTGGCTGACTTCAAGTGGGCCACTGACGCTGCCATGGCTCTGACACTATGAGCCGTGACATGACCCTCAAGAGTCAGCCCAGCCTGGGCGTAAGTGAAGGAAATGCAATCTGCTAGCCAATTAGAGATGGTGCGTTTCCCGACAGCGACCCCTAGCCTGTTAGGGTCGAAAGAAACAAACAATTGGGCGGACTGTCTGTTGGGCTGTGTCCGCTCCAAGTAGAAGGCCAATGCTCTCTTGCAGTCCAATGTGTGCAACTGACGTTCAGCAGGGCGGGTATGCGGCCTGGGGAAGAATGTTGGCAAGAAAATTGACTGGTTAAGATGGAACTCCGACACCACCTTCGGCAGGAACTTTGGGTGGGTGCGGAGCACTACTCTGTTGTGATGAAATTTGGTATATGGAGCATGAGCTACTAGGGCTTGAAGCTCACTGACCCTACGAGCTGAAGTAACTGCCACCAAGAAAATGACCTTCCAGGTCAAGTACTTCAGATGGCAGGTATTCAGTGGCTCAAAAAGAGGTTTCATCAGCTGGGTGAGGACGACGTTGAGATCCCATGACACAACAGGAGGCTTGATAGGGGGCTTTGACAAAAGCAAGCCTCTCATGAATCGAACGACTAAAGGCTCTCCAGAGATGGCTTTTCCTTCCACACGATAATGGTAAGCACTAATCGCACTAAGGTGATTCCTTACTGAGTTGGTCTTGAGGCCAGACTCTGATAAGTGCAGAAGGTATTCAAGCAGGTTCTGTGCAGGGCAAGAACGAGGTTCTAGGGCCATGCTCTCACACCACACGACAAACCTCCTCCACTTGAAAAAGTAACTCTTTTTAGTGGAATCCTTCCTAGAGGCAAGCAAGACCCGGGAGACACCCTCAGACAGACCCAACGCAGTGAAGTCTACGCCCTCAACATCCAGGCCGTGAGAGCCAGAGACTGAAGGTTGGGGTGCAGCAACGCTCCGTCGTTCTGCGAAATGAGAGTCGGAAAACACTCCAATCTCCACGGTTCTTCGGAGGACAACTCCAGAAGAAGAGGGAACCAGATCTGACGGGGCCAAAAGGGCGCGATCAGAATCATGGTGCCGCGGTCTTGCTTGAGCTTCAGTAAGGTCTTCCCCACCAAAGGTATGGGAGGATAAGCATACAGGAGGCCGGTCCCCCAATGGAGGAGAAAGGCATCCGACGCTAGCCTGCCGTGTGCCTGAAGTCTGGAACAGAACAGAGGCAGCTTGTGGTTGGTCTGAGAGGCGAAAAGGTCCACCGAGGGGGTGCCCCACGCTCGGAAGATCTTGCGTACCACTCTGGCATGGAGCGACCACTCGTGCGGTTGCATGACTCTGCTCAGTCTGTCGGCCAGACTGTTGTTTACACCTGCCAGGTACGTGGCTTGGAGGAGCATGCCGAACCGACACGCCCAACGCCACATCCCGACGGCCTCCTGGCACAGGGGGCGAGATCCGGTGCCCCCCTGCTTGTTGACGTAATACATTGCAACCTGATTGTCTGTCCGAATTTGGATAATTTGACAGGACAGCCGATCTCTGAAAGCCTTCAGTGCGTTCCAGATCGCTCGGAGCTCCAGGAGGTTGATCTGCAGATCCTTTTCCTGGAGGGACCACAGACCCTGAGTGTGGAGCCCATCGACATGGGCTCCCCACCCCAGGCGAGATGCATCCGTCGTCAGCACTTTCGTGGGCTGCGGAATTTGGAATGGGCGTCCCAGGATCAAATTGGTCCGGATGGTCCACCAGAGCAGTGAAGTGCGGCAACTGGTGGAGAGGCGGATGACATCTTCTAGATTCCCGGTGGCCTGGAACCACTGGGAAGCTAGGGTCCATTGAGCAGATCTCATGTGAAGACGAGCCATGGGAGTCACATGAACTGTGGAGGCCATATGACCCAGAAGTCTCAACATCTGCCGAGCTGTGATCTGCTGAGACGCTCTGGTCTGCGAAGCCAGGGTCAAGAGATTGGTGGCCCTCGCTTCGGGAAGGTAGGCCTGAGCTGTCTGGGAATTCAGCAGCGCTCCTATGAATTCCAGAGACTGAGTTGGCTGGAGATGGGACTTTGGGTAATTTATCACAAACCCCAGCAGCTCCAGAAGTTGGATAGTGCACTGCATGGACCGGAGGGCTCCTGCCTCCGAGGTGTTCTTGACCAGCCAATCGTCGAGATATGGGAACACGTGCACTCCCAGCTTGCGTAGATAGGCCGCTACCACCACGAGGCACTTGGTAAACACTCGTGGGGCAGAGGCGAGCCCAAAGGGCAGCACACAATACTGAAAGTGCCGTGCGCCCAGTCGGAATCTGAGATACTGCCTGTGAGCTGGCAGTATCGGGATGTGAGTGTATGCGTCCTTTAAATCCAGGGAACATAGCCAATCGTTTTTCTGAATCATTGGCAGAAGGGTGCCCAAGGAAAGCATCCTGAACTTTTCTTTGACCAGGAATTTGTTCAGGCCTCTCAGGTCTAGGATGGGACGCATCCCCCCTGTTTTCTTTTCCACAAGGAAGTACCTGGAATAGAATCCCTGCCCTTCCTGCCCGGGTGGTACGGGCTCGACCGCATTGGCGCTGAGAAGGGCGGAGAGTTCCTCTGCAAGTACCTGCTTGTGAAGGGAGCTGAAAGACTGAGCTCCCGGAGGACAATTTGGAGGCAGGGATGCCAAATTCAGGGCGTATCCGCACCGCACTATTTGGAGAACCCACTGGTCGGAGGTTATGAGAGGCCACCTTTGGTGAAAAATTTTTAACCTCCCTCCGACCGGCAGATCGTCCGGTACGGACACTTGTAGGGCGGCTATGTTCCCGTGGATCCAGTCAAAAGCCCGTCCCCGGCTTTTGCTGTGGAGGCGCAGGGGGCTGCTTAGGCGCACGCTGTTGACGAGAACGAGCGCGCTGGGGCTGTCCCTGTGCCTGACGAGGCCTTCGGGCCGGCTGGTTGTACCTACGCTTTGCAAAAGAATAGGGTGCAGCCTGCCGTGCCCGGGAAAAACGCCCACCCGTGGGGGCGGGTGCTGAAGGCGCCCGGTGGGAGAGCTTGTCGAGAGCGGTTTCCCGCTGATGCAGTTGGTCCACCATCTGCTCGACCTTCTCACCGAAAATGTTATCCCCCCGGCAAGGGACGTCAGCCAGTCTCTGCTGGGTGCGGTTGTCCAGGTCAGAGGCACGCAGCCATGAGAGCCTGCGCATCACTATACCTTGGGCCGCAGCACGAGATGCCACGTCACAGGTGTCAAAAATCCCCCTGGACAGGAACTTTCTGCACGCCTTCAGCTGCCTGACCACCTCCTGATAAGGCCTGGACTGCTCCGGCGGGAGCTTATCGACCAGGTCCGCCAGCTGTTGCACATTGGTCCGCATGTGGATGCTCATATAGAGCAGGTAAGATTGGATGCGGGTCACGAGCATGGAGGATTGGTAGGCCTTCCTCCCAAATGAGTCCAGAGTGCGAGACTCCCGCCCCGGGGGCGCCGAGGCGGTATCCCTCGAACTCCGTGCCCTCTTGAGAGCAGAATCCACGACCGCTGAGTCATGGGGCAACTGGGGCCGCATGAGCTCTGGGTCAGAGTGGATCCTGTACTGGGACTCTGCTTTCTTGGGAATGGTGGGATTAGTTAGTGGTCGCACCCAGTTCCGGAGCAGCGTCTCCTTCAGGACATTGTGCAGCGGTACCGTGGAGGACTCTCTAGGTGGTGATGGATAGTCGAGGACCTCGAGCATCTCGGCCCTCGGCTCTTCCACAGAGACCACGGGAAAGGGAATGCTTATAGACATATCCCGCACAAAGGAGGCAAAGGAGAGACTCTCAGGAGGTGAGAGCTTCCTCTCCGGTGACGGCGTGGGGTCCGAGGGAAGGCCTGTAGACTCCTCGGAGGAGAAATATCTCGGGTCCTCCTCTTCCCCCCACGAGTCCTCGTCCTCGGTATCGGACATTAGCTCATGTAGCTGAGTCCGGTACCGGGCCCGGCTCGACGTCGAGGCACCAAGGTCTCGGTGTCGTCGAGCGGTGGACTCCCGCGCCGGCGGGGACGGAGCTCCCTCCATCGACGTCGACGGGGACTCCACCTGCGTGGCTGTCGAGACCGGCACCGCAAGCGGCGGCGGTGTCGACTGCCCCGGCGCCGGGCTAGAGCTCGCCGGCGCCACAGTCATCGGCGCCGAGGGCGCAAGCACCCCCGGCGCCGGCACAGCCTGGCGCATCAGCCCTTCCAGGATCCCCGGAAGGATGGCTCTGAGGCACTCGTCCAGGCCCGCTGCCGGGAAAGGCGGTGGGGCCGGTAAGGGTGTCGGTGCCGGAAGCTGCTGGGGGCCAGGAGATGGCACCGAGGTGCCGGAACCCCGACGCGTCGGTACCCTCCACCACCGACGGAGATCTCTCCTCTCTGCGATGACGCTTCGGCGTCGACTCCTCTTCAGGGTGCACCGAGGGCTCCCGGTGACGGCGCTTCTTGTCTTTTTTCCGGTGCACGTCACCGGTGCCGGAGGGCATGGAGGAGGAGGAGGTCGATCCCCCTCGGTCTCGGGGTACCGGGTCCGACAGGGTTCGGTCCCGTGGCTCACGAGTTGAGGGAGTGACCGGGGCCGACTGCCCACGCGGTCTCTCTACCCCACTCTCGCCGGCGGACCGGCGGGCCGACGGGACCTGTTCTCCTGGGGTCGCTGCCATCGGTGCCGATGTCTCGGGCATCGATACCGGTACCGAAGAACCGGCCTTCGATACCGATGCCGTCGAGGTCGACGTCGAGGGGCCGGCGCAAGTTCCAAAAAGACGGTCCCGCAGAACTTGCCTCGCAACCTGAGTCCGTTTCCGGAGACCGAGACACAAAACGCACGACTTGAGATTGTGTTCCGGCCCGAGGCACTGGAGGCACCAAGCGTGGGTGTCGGTCTGCGAGATCGGCCGGCCGCAGCGACCACACTTTTTAAATCCACTCGGGACCTTCGAGGACATCGACGGAAAAATCGCGTCGGCGAAGTCAAAGTCGGCAATGGTGGCTAAAATCACACCACGAAAATTGTAACCGACCGAGCGGCCACTAGGCCGCAACGAGGCGTCCCCGCTAGAAAGCGAGGGAAAAGAAGGAGCGCGTGCTCCACACGCGCAAAATTCTTCTTTTTTTTTTTTTTTTTTTTTAAAAGAGAAAGAAGAAAAAGAAGAGGCCGAACAGGCCAAAAGCGACGATCCGCGTAAACGCGGTCGAAAAAATCCGGCGGCTGAAACGAGAGAGAGGGGAAAACACAACTCTCTCAGTCGCGGAAAAAAAGTAACTGGCGGGAGCGGTCGCGCACGGGCGGGAAGACGGCCGCGCATGCGCGGTGGGCGTGCCCTGCGTGCTGACCGTCCCGCGAAGCTTATTTCCGGTTGGTGGGGGCTGCCGCGGACGTCACCCCAGTCGTGAGAACAAGCAGCCTGCTTGTCCTCGGAGAATGTTGTTTACGCCTGCCAGGTATGTGGCTTGGAGAAGCATGCCGAACTGGCAGGCCCAACGCCACATCCCGACGGCTTCCTGACACAGGGGGCGAGATCCGGTGCCCCCCTGCTTGTTGATGTAATACATTGCAACCTGATTGTCTGTCCGAATTTGGATGATTTGGTAGGACAGCCGATCTCTGAAGGCCTTCAGCGCATTCCAGACCGCTCGGAGCTCCAGGAGGTTGATCTTAAGATCTTGTTCCTGGAGGGACCACAGTCCCTGGGTGTGGAGCCCATCGACATGAGCTCCCCACCCCAGACGAGATGCATCCGTCGTCAGCACATTCGTGGGCTGCGGAATTTGGAATGGACGTTCCAGAGTTAAATTGGACCGAATGGTCCACCAGTGCAGTGAATTGCGGCAGCTGATGGACAGGCGGATGACATCTTCTAGATTCCCGGTAGCTTGACACCACTGGGAAGCTAGGGTCCATTGAGCCGGTCTCATGTGAAGGCGAGCCATGGGAGTCACATGAACCGTGGAGGCCATATGACCCAGGAGTCTCAACATCTGTCGAGCTGTGACCTGCTGAGACGCTCTGGTCTGGGAAGCGAGGGACAGGAGATTCTGCGCCCTTGCTTCGGGAAGAAAGGCCTGAGCCGTCTGTGAATTCAGCAGAGCTCCTATGAATTCCAGAGATTTGACTGGCTGGAGATGGGACTTTGGGTAATTTATCACGAACCCCAGCAGCTCCAGGCGGTGAATAGTGCACTGCATGGACCGGAGAGCTCCTGCCTCCGAGGTGTTCTTGACCAGCCAATTGTCGAGATACGGGAACACATGCACTCCCAGCTTGCGTAGATACGCCGCAACCACCACGAGACACTTCGTGAACACCCGTGGTGCAGAGGCGAGCCCAAAGGGCAGCACACAATACTGAAAATGCAGTGTCCCCAGACGGAATCTGAGATACTGTCTGTGAGCTGGCAGTATTGGGATGTGGATGTAAGCATCCTTTAAATCCAGGGAGCATAGCCAATCGTCTTTCTGGATCATTGGTAGAAGAGTGCCCAAGGAAAGCATCCTGAACTTCTCTTTGACCAGGTATTTGTTCAGGCCTCTCAGGTCTAGGATGGGGCGCATCCCCCCTGTTTTCTTTTCCACAAGGAAGTACCTGGAATAGAATCCCTGCCCTTCCTGCCCGGGTGGCACGGGCTCGACCGCATTGGCGCTGAGAAGGGCGGAGAGTTCCTCTGCAAGTACCTGTCTGTGATGGGAGCTGAAGGACTGGGCTCCCGGTGGGCAATTTTGTGGAGTGGAGGCCAAATTCAGGGTGTATCCGCACCGCACTATTTGGAGAACCCACTGGTCGGAGGTTATCAGAGGCCACCTTTGGTGAAAAACTTTCAACCTCCCTCCGACCGGTAGGTCGTCCGGTACGGACACTTTGATGGTGGCTATGTTCCCATGGATCCAGTCAAAAGCCCGTCCCCGGCTTTTGCTGTGGAGGCGCAGGGGGCTGCTTAGGTGCACGCTGTTGACGGGAACGAGCGAGCTGGGACTGTCCCTGTGCCTGACGAGGCCTTCGGGCCGGCTGGGTGTACCTACGCTTGCTGTAGGCGTAGGGTGCAGCCTACCGAGCCCGGGAAAAACATCTACCTGTAGAGGTGGGTGCTGAAGGCGCCCGGTGGGAGAGCTTGTCAAGAGCGGTTTCCTGCTGGTGTAGTTGGTCCACCAACTGCTCGACCTTCTCGCCAAAGATGTTATCCCCCTGGCAAGGGGCATCCGCCAGTCGCTGCTGGGTGCGGTTGTCCAGGTCAGAGGCACGCAGCCATGAGAGTCTGCGCATCACTATACCTTGGGCCGCAGCTCTGGATGCCACATCACAGCTGTCATAGATACCCCTGGACAGGAACTTTCTGCACGCCTTCAGCTGCCTGACCACCTCCTGAAAAGGCCTGGACTGCTCCGGGGGGAGCTTGTCAACCAGGTCCGCCAGTTGCTTCACATTGTTCCGCATGTGGATGCTCGTGTAGAGCTGGTACGACAATGCGGGTCACGAGCATGGACAATTGGTAGGCCTTCCTCCCAAACGAGTCCAGAGTGCGAGACTCCCGCCCAGGGGGCGCCGAGGCGGTATCCCTCGAACTCCGTGCTCTCTTGAGAGCAGAGTCCACAACCGCCGAGTCATGAGGCAATTGGGGCCGCATCAACTCTGGGTCAGAGTGGATCCTGTATTAGGACTCTGCTTTCTTGGGGATGGTGGGGTTAGATAACGGCTTCAGCCAGTTCCGAAGCAGTGTCTCTTTGAGGACATTGTGCAACGGTACCGTGGAAGACTCTCTAGGTGGTGATGGATAGTCGAGGACCTTGAGCATCTCAGCCCTCGGCTCATCCACAGAGACCACGGGAAAGGGAATGCAGATGGACATATCCCTGACGAAGGAGGCAAAGGAGAGGCTCTCAGGGGGTGAGAGCTTTCTCTCTGGTGACGGAGTGGGGTCGGAGGGAAGGCCCACAGACTCCTCTGAGGAGAAATATCTGGGGTCCTCCTCCTCCCCCCAAGAGGCCTCTTCCTCTGCGTCGGACATGAGCTCTTGCAGCTCAGACCTAAACCGGGCCCGTCTCGACTGCGAGGAACCCCGTCCTCGGTGATGGCGTCGAGCGGTGGACTCCCGCGCCGGCGGGGATGAAGCTACCTCCATCGATGTCAACGGGGATTCCACCTGCGTGGCGGTCGACACTGGTGCCGCAAGCGGCGTCGGGGGCCGCGGCATCGGGCTAGAGCACAACGGCGCCTCCATCAACAGCGCCGGGGGCGCAAGCACCCCCGGTGCCGGTAGAGCCTGGCGCATCAGTCCTTCTAGAATCCCTGGAAGGATGGCTTGGAGGCACTCGTCAAGGCCCGCTGTCGGGAAAGGCAGGGGGGCCGGTGTGGGTGTCGGTGCCGGAAGCTGCTCGGGTCCAGGAGACGGTACCGAAGCACCCATGGACTGATGCAGCGACACCTCTTCGACCGAGGGGGAGTGCTCCTCTCGGCACTGCCGCTTCCTCGGCGTCGGACCATCTCTGGAGGCGCCGGAGCTGGTAGTCCCGTGCGCCGTGGCTGACCGATCACGGTGCTTTTTGGTTTTCGTCCGGTGCCCGTCATCTGCGCTCGGCGGCAGAGATGAAGAGGAGGTAGAGCCCCCCCGGCCTCCAGGGATCAGGTCTGACAGGGATTGGTCCCGATGGCCCTGGGTAGAGGGAGTGGCCGGGGCCGATTGCCCGCGCGGCCGCTCACTCCCGCCGTCGCCGGCAGGCCAACGGTACCTGTACTCCTGGGGTCGATGCCATCGTCGGTGCCAATTTCGTCGACATCGGTACCGAAGATCCGTCCGTCGACACCGATGCCGTCGACGTCGCAGGGCCGGCGCAAGTTCCAAAAAGACAGTCCCGAAGAACTTGCCTCGCCACCTGTGTCCGCTTCCGCAAGCCGAGACACAAGGTGCACGTCTTGGTATTATGCTCTGGCCCGAGGCACTGGAGGCACCAAGCGTGGGTATCGGTTTGCGAGATCTGCCGGCCACACCGACCACACTTCTTGAATCCGCTCGGGACCTTCAAGGACATCAACGGAAAAATCGCGTCGGCGAAGTCAGTCGTCGATGGTGGCAGTGAAAAGCACACCCGAAAAAAGAAACGACTGCGCGGCCACAAGGCCGCAATGAGGCGCCCCCGCGGCTAAAGACGGCGAGGGGACAAACTACTTTTTTTTTTCAAAGGAAAGGAAAAGAGCGTGAACGCGCACAAAAAGAGAAAAAAAACTCGCGGCTAGGCCGCAATCCGGTTCCCGGGGCTGACAGAGAGAGAGAGAGAGAGAGACGATAACACGTCTCTCTCAAGCGCGGAATCGAAAAAAAACTGAGCGGGAACAGTCGCGCACGGGCAGGAAGACGGTCCGCACATGCGTGGTGGGCGTGCCCTGCATGCGGGACCGCCTGCGAAGTTTTGTTCCGGTTGGTGGGGGCTGCTGTGGACGTCACCCCAGTCATGAGAACAAGCAGCCTGCTTGTCCTCGGAGAATAATTATTACTCCGTATTTCGAGAAGGGAAATACACTCTCTAATCCTAACCACGGCATCTTCAACTGTCTGAGCAGCAGGCAGCAGAATTGTAATATCGTCCGCATAGCTAAAAATCTTAAAACCAGCAGAGGTTAATATCCGACTCAAAAAAAGACATCAATACATTGAACAGAGTTTACGATAGAGGGGAACCCTGTGGGACCCCACAGTTGGCACACTACGATTCAGATTGAGACCCTTTGAATTCAAGGCTAAGTTCTCGAGGTGAGAAAACCCCTAAACCAGGATAGTACATTACCTCCAATGCCGAAACTACCCAGAATGCTCAGCAGTAGTTGATGCTCTACCAAATCAAAGGCGCTTGATAACTCAAACTGTAAGACAACGGCCTTATGACCTTTACCTAGCAACATTCTGCCCTCTGCTAGCAATACTGTCTCTGTGCTGAAGTATTTATGAAAGCTAGACTGTGAATCGTGGAGTAAATCAAAATGTCCAAAAACTCAACCAATTGATTTGTCACCAAGCCCTCCATTAGCCTGACAAACAAAGGAATTGATGCCACCGGATGATAGTTGGTAACATCTGCAGAACTTAGATTACTGTTCTTGTCAATCAGAGTTCTATGTTTCCACTTTTCATTGGAAACCTGCCAAGAGACAATTGATGATTAATCCCTCTTAACAAATATGCCAGAAAACATTCTGGAGCTATCTTCATTAAAAGAGAGGGATAGATGTCCAAACAACAGTGGGATGAAAGGGTAACAATTGAATAAAGGATGCAGATCATCTGCACATATAGGCTTAAAATCACCTATCCATAGGAATGGGACCAGTAGAGATACACCAGTATCTAAAAACCCTGCTGATGTCTTGAGCAGAGCTATTTCTATCACAACTTACTAATTTTACCCTGGAAATAGTTTGCCAACAAGTGCACCGAAGAATCAAACATGAATCTGTCTGTGAATTTTCTGGTTTTAAGTAATAGTTCACTATCAGGCTCATTTTCGAAAGAGATGGGCGTCCATCTTCCAACATAAATCGGAACATGGACGTCCGTCTCCCAGACATGTCCAAATTGGTATTTTCAAAACCCAAGGGAGCGTGTTGGAGGCGTGCTGAAGGTGGGACTTGGGCGTGCCTAACACTTGGACATCTTTGAGCCATAATTGAAAAAAGCAGGGACGTCCTAAAGTAAAACTTGGAAGTTTTCACCCAGACATGTTTTTTTTTTATGCATAAGGCACAAAAAGGTGCCTGAAATGACCACATGACCACTGGAGGGAATCGGGGATGACCTCCCGTTACTCCCCCAGTGGTTACTAACCCCCTCCCATCCTCAAAAAACATCTTTAAAAATATTTCGTGCCAGCCTCTATGCCAGTCTCAGATGTCATACTCAGGTCCATGACAGCACATGCAGGTCCCTGGAGCAGTTTTAGTGGGTGCACTGCACTTCAGGCAGGCGGACACAGGCCCATCCCCCCTTACCTTTTACGTTTGTGGAGGAAACAGCGAGCCCTCCAAACCCACCACAAACCGACTGTTCCCACATCTAGGTGCCCCCCTTCATCCGTAAGGGCTATGGTATTGGTGTACAGTTGGGGGTAGTGGGTTTTGTGGGGGTTTGGGGGGGGGCTCAGCACACACGGTAAGAGAGCTATGTACCTGGGAGCAATTTATTAAGTCCATGGCAGTGCCCCTTAGGGTGCTCGGTTGGTGTCCTGGCATGTCAGGGGGGACCAGTGCACTATAAATGTTGGCTCCTCCCACGTCCAAATGGCTTGCATTTGGATGTTTTAGACATGGACGTCTTTGGTTTTGAAAATTGCCGAAAGTCCTTGGTATTTTCAAAACGAAAGATGGACGTCCATCTTTTTTTGAAAATACGGTTTTCCCCGCCCCTGGATTTGGATGTTTTACAAAGATGTCCAAATCCCAACTTGGACGTTTCTTTCGAAAATGCCCCTCTATATGAAATAACTTCTTCTGGGTGAGTTTCGTTACCCACTAAATTTGAGTAGAAAGTTTTTCTCTTTAATCTAATCAGATATTTGTAGGACTTGACTGCCTTTCTCCACGCAGCCCTATTCTCTGCTGTACTATTTTTCTAATCTCCAGCATAGTTGTTTTTGAACATTCAGTTCTGCATAAAATTATTCTTTTGAATTTTAGCATGCTTCTGTGTCCTAGGAGCAATGATATTACTACTACTACTATTTAGCATTTCTATAGCGCTACAAGGCGTACGCAGCGCTGCACAAACATAGAAGAAAGACAGTCCCTGCTCAAAGAGCTTACAATCTAATAGACACAAAATAAAGTAAGCAAATCAAATCAATTAATGTGTACAGGAAGGAGGAGAGGAGGGTAGGTGGAGGCGAGTGGCTACAAGTGGTTACGAGTCAAAAGCAATGTTAAAGAGGTGGGCTTTCAGTCTAGATTTAAAGGTGGCCAAGGATGGGGCAAGACGTAGGGGCTCAGGAAGTTTATTCCAGGCGTAGGGTGCAGCGAGACAGAAGGCGCGAAGAGTTGGCAGTAGTGGAGAAGGGAACAGATAAGAAGGATTTATCCATGGAGCGGAGTGCACGGAAGGGGTGTAGGGAAGGACGAGTGTGGAGAGATACTGGGGAGCAGCAGATGAGTACACCTATAGGCCAGCAGAAGAAGCTTGAACAGGATACGAAAACGGACAGGGAGCCAGTGAAGCGACTTGAGGAGAGGGGTAGTATGAGTAAAGCGACCCTGGCGGAAGACGAGACAGGTAGCAGAGTTTTGAACCGATTGGAGAGGGGAGAGGTGACTAAGTGGGACCTCTCCAGATATTGTATTCCAACTGTCATTAAGTACTACTTCATTACAATAATGTGAATGAATCTTCTGCTCTATGCTGGACCAAAATTGCTCATAGTCAATTTTCCCTCTCGTAGTCACTAAGGGGGGAAACTGATGGTGATATTCGTTTCCCCCTTTCTTTCCAGTATACAGTAAACCCTAATAAAAAATGATCAGACCAGATCAACAGTCAGACCCCCCATCCTACGATTAAAAAAAAAAAAATCAGGTATTCTGCGCATGGGAATTTAAAGAGAAATTCCACATGAAAAACTTCCCTTTTTTCAATTGCAGGGGGAATGTAACGAGAACGATTTCAGGAAAGGTATGGAAGTGTAATGAGGCAGCAGTATGAGATTCTTGCTAGAGGGTATATGACCTTGTAAGATTGAAGGCAATGGGAAGTGTTACCTATGATGTGTTGGAAGGAATGTGGGCAGAAAACACTTTCATAATTCGGGTCCTACCCAGTCATTCAAGCATATTGAAAGCACATACACATAAGGGATTAACTAAGCTGAATGTACCTGCAGGTGTGAAAGAGCGGCTGTCTGTGCACTTACCTGCTGAACTGTGAGAGGGAAGGCTGCTCAGTTGGTAAAAAAGCTTGTGGCTGCAGAGAGGAGAGGGCAAGTGAAGAGCCCTGATGCCCCAGGTGAAGGGAAATAGTGGGCTGAAGAAAATTAAAGATTCATGGGATAGGAGGCAATGTTCTGTTGTGGATTAGGAATTGGTTATTGGACAGAAAACAGAAGGTAGGGTTAAATGGCATTTTTTCTCAATAAAGGAGGATGAATAGTAGAGCGCTACAGGGATCTGTACTGGGACCAATGCTATTTAACATATTTATAAATGATCTGGAACACATATGATCGAGCTGATGAAAATGGAGAGGTGTGGGTACGAGACCTTGAATCTAGAGAAGGCAGGAGCCTTAAGCATATGATCGAGCTGATGAAAATGTAGAGGTGTTGGGTACGAGACCTTGAATCTAGAGAAGGCAGGAGCCTTAAGCAAACGTGGAGCAGGTTTTGGGATACCCTACAGCCAACTCTGAGGAGTAAACTTCTCAATTAACTGTGCACCAACATACATATAATGATATGGAGGAGGACTGCCTGACTGAATGTGAAGAGGGGGGAGGGGAGTTGGATGGAAAGGGACAAAGAGTGCTAATGTTCCTGGTTTATAGAAGTGAATTTTGTTACTGTTTAAGAGTGCATCCTTGAGGAGGAGAAGGGGGATGGATATGTGGGGAGTGGGGGGGAAGGGGTAGTATAGGAGGGACATTGCTGTAAAACGTTATTAACATGCTGGAATTGTCTTGCAACCGGTTTAATAAAAATGATCGAAACATAAATGATCTGGAAATTGGAACGAGTGAGGTGATTAAATCTGCATATGGCACAAAACTGTTCAAGGTTGTTAAAGCACATGTGGACTGTGAAACACTGCAGGAAGATCTTAGGAAATTGGAAGACTAGCCATCCAAATGGCAGATGAAATTTACTGTGGACAAATGCAAAGTGATACACATTGGGAAGAACAATCCAAATCATACAGTTACCTGATGCTAGGGTCTACCTTGGGGGTCGGCACCCAAGAAAAAAAATCTAGGTGTCATTGTAGACAATACGCTGAAATGTTCTGCCCTGTGTGCGATGTTGACAGAAAACAAACAGAATGATAGGAATTATTAGGAAAAGGATGTTAAATAACACCGAGAATACTAGGTGCGACCTCATCTTGAATATTGTGTTTAGTTCTGGTTGCCGTATCTCAAAAAAGATGAAGCGGAATTAGAAAAGGTTCAAAGAAGAGTGACCAAAACAATAAAGGGATGGAACTCCTCTCATATAAGGAATGGCTAAAGAGGTTAGGGCTCTTCAGCTTGGAAAAGAGACAGCTCAGATATGATTGAGGTCAGCAAAATCCTGAGTGGTACAGAACGAGTAGAAGCTAAACTGTACAGCGCTGCGTAACCCTAGTAGCGCTCTAGAAATATTAAGTAGTAATAGTATTCATTTCAAAAGTACAAAAACTAGGGGACACTCAATGAAGTTACATGGAAATACTTTTAAAACAAATAAGAGGAAATATTTTTTCTATCAACTAATAGTTAAACTCAAACTCTTTGCTGGAGGATGTAGTAACAGCGGTTAGCCTATCTGGGTTTTAAAAAAGGATTGGACAAGTTCCCAGAGGAAAAGTTCTCAATCTGCTATTGAGACAGACATGGGGAAGCCACTGCTTGTCCTGGGATTGGTACTATTGGGGTTGCTATTATTTGGGTTTCTGTCAGGTACTTGAGACCTGGATTGGCCACTGTTGGAAACAGGATACTGAAGTAGATAGACCAGGTCTGACCCAGTATATTCTTATGTTACATTCTAAGACACAGGATAAAAATAGCCATGCTACAGGCTAAGCCACACAGGAAAGAGGAGAATGTGAGGGAACTATGGAGTTCTATCTGGAAGAGGCCAAGTGCTCACAGGGATAGTGGAATCTGGGTTTTTGGTTTTCTTTTGGTGTAGGCATTTTGTGTGGGGGCAGCAGGTAGGGAAGAGAGGAGGTTCTTTTTGTTGAAAATGTCAGTTGTGTTATGAACATCTGGAGACAGGGTATGCTGAGGATAGCTTGCCCTGCTGATATTGAGCATGCCTGAAAATCAGTAAAAGTAAGTTTCAAAAACACAAACCAAATCTCAAAACTTGGGAGGGCAATTCAATTGCACTAAATGTATGTGGAAACAGATAGTGATTTCTTTCATTTTTCATTCCCTGTTAGAGCAATGTTGTTTATAGTCAACAGCTGGAAAAAATTTTTTTTTTTAATTTTTATTTTTTTGAAGCAAAAGCAGAAGAGACTGACCAGTCCAAGCATGGGTTCAATACTCAAATTTTTCAAGGGTTTAAAAAAAAAAAAAAATCTAGTTTAATCAGAATTTGTTACTCCACATATTGGGGAATCTTCTGAGTGGTTTACAATACACGTGACTTCCAAGTAAACAGGTAAAAAGAACTGAAAGTAACAGAAGAGAGAGAGAACTACAATTTTTGGTAGATCAGTAATGAAGGGTAGAGTGAAAAAGCTGGACATTCAATAGACCAGTCGGTCATGTGCCTTACAAGTGCCCCAAAAGACAGGCAAAAGTATCACCGAAGAGATAAATCTTCAGGCCAACTTTAAGCTTCTCAAGAGAGGGAGGTTTCTAGATGGGTGGGCATTTCAGAGGGTGGGAACAGTAACTCTCAATATGGTGCTCCAAGCAATATCAAATCTAATCTTTCTGAATGTTAGAATTACTAGACTGTTTTGTTGAGAGGATCCAAGTTCCTGAGCAGGGTAGTAGGGAATCACTAAGCATGAAAGGAAGAGTGGGGGATCTTAAACACAAGTAACAGAATTCTGTATGTGATTCTGTGGGACAGAGACAGCCAATGTACCATTTTAAGTGATGGGGTCACATGGTAGCATTTTTAAGCACCTGATTGGAAGTGTAATGCTCCATTTTATGCAAGTTGCATATCTGTTATTCAGAGAGCCTGGAGCAGCGCATTGCAATAGTTGAGATTATTGATGACCAGAGAGTGTATTAAAATCCAGAATACCGGTTGAACACTAGACGGAGAATGATACATGACTCGGGGTATAGTGCTGAATTCATAATTAAATGTACCGGTAAATGATTACATGGGGAGAGACTGCCTCACAAAAATATTTCATCATGTTACATGGTAGCAAATTCAAGTGTCCAAGTTTATTAAAGGCTTTTTATCCTGCTCATCGAACATGCCACCTGAGCGGCGCACAGGCTAAAATAATTAGGGAAAAAACAGAAAAGGAAAATGGGAGAGAAGGGGGGAGAACTATATAATTTATGATATGATAGCAGGGGGAGGGGGAGACAAAGAGGGGAAAGCTATGCAATCATGACTCTCATCCAGTGCCTCCATGATTAGGGGGGGGGGGGGGAGTAACGCTTATTGGAAAGCATCCTGAAAGAGAAAGGTTTCAAGTCAGAGTTGAAGCGCTGGAGGGTGCATTGCAGTTGTAAGTTGGTGGGGGAGTGCATTCCACAGCTCTAGGCCTTGGACTGAGAAAATTGAATGTCAAGTGGTGTCAGAAATCTCTCTGAAGGAACTACTTACCGATCTTAAAGAAACGTACAGATGTAATCTTAAGACAACTGAGATCATGAAGTTCTCAGCAGAGCTGAATGTGTTGATAGACTTTCTTCATCATGATAGAAACATGTTGCTTCTCACAGCCTGTGGTCTGTACGAAGCTGCCTAGTTTCAGGTGGCAAGAATGCACGCAAGTACCTGTATTTAGTCATGAATGACCATTTTCCGGTTATGGGGTATTTCGTAAATATGTGACAAGATACAATGGCACGTACTTTGTAGATGGGCATTCATATGGGCAGAGTACACAAAATCTTTTCATCTACTCTTGCTCTTGTGCAATCTAGGCCATTTACACCAGCTATAAAATATAAAGAAAAGTAGGCGCCTACTTTCCTTTGTACAACAGGTGTCAAATAGGCGCTTTTTAAACACACCTACCCTCAATGTGTGCTCACTTCTGTGCTCTTACCTAAACACTGAATCCCGTCCAAAGCCACCTGAGTTGCACATTCTGCTGTATACAGAATTACTCCTGCGCAGTCCTGGAGGGTGGAAGACACACAATACACATGATTGGCTCCTGAACTGGTGAAAACATACCACCTCACTGGACATTTTTAACGTGACACCAACTCACCTTGCTGTTGATGTGTCCCTGATCACAAGCCTTTGCCACATTGTACACGTACTGTCGACACGCCACCAACCGTGTGTACATATCTGCCATCTTACCCTGCATCAGCTTACATAATAGCAAAGAAAGAACAGATCACAATTTGAAACCACTTCTGTGGAAAGTCTGAGTGAAAGTTTTATAGCTACATCTAAGGGTGAAGGTTTTGCTAGGCCTATACCCCATGGCCAATGGTGCTGCAGCAATTTCACAGCCCCAGAACCCTGTCTTTCAGCCCTGGACTCAGTCAGGATATTTGGAGCCACTAATGGGTCTGGCTATTAATGCACAACCCCTTATCTTCCAAACAAACTCCTATTGTATCTATAGAAGTTAAAAAATACCTACTGATCCAAAGAATTACCAATAGGCCATGTATTGATCACCTTTTCATTAACCATTGTACCCTATAACAGATACTCTTAGGGAAAAATTCAGCATTCTTTATTCCTAATTTCTTGTGTTGAATTCTCCCATCATAAAAGCCTGGCTCCTCCATGCCTCAAACCTGAATCCAGCCCCCAGCAGTCTCACTCCCAACTAGCTTGAACTCCGTCTCTCGACTTGATGCCCTTCCTCTCTGCAAGATAAACTCCCCACTATACTCTTGTTCCTTGTCCAGGATGGACACTCCCCCACCCAAGCTTTCTCTCTTCCCCTCCCTCAGCAAGACACCCTCCATTTCTCTCCATCCCTCTTTTTCACAAACATCCCCATAGCTACTATTACTTATTTCTAAAGCACTACTAGATGTACGTAGCGCTGTACACTTGAACATGAAGAGACAGTCCCTGCTCGACAGAGCTTACAATCTAATTAGGACAGACAAACAAGAGATAAGGGAATATTAAAGTGAGGATGATAAAATAAGGGTTCTGAACAAGTGAATAAGGGTTAGGAGTTAAAAGCAGCATAAAAAAAGTGGGCTTTTAGCTTAGATTTGAAGACGGCCAGAGATGGAGCTTGATGTACCAGCTCAGGAAGTATATTCCAGGCATATGGTGCAGCAAGATAAAAGGAACGGAGTCTGGAGTTAGCAGTGGAGAAGGGTGCAGATAAGAGAGATTTACCCAGTGAACGGAGTTCCCGGGAAGGAATGTAGGGAGAGATGAGAGTGGAAATGTACTGAGGAGCTGCAGAGTGAATACACTTATAGGTCAATAAGAGGAGTTTGAACTGTATGCGGAAACGGATAGGAAGCCAGTGAAGTGACTTGAGGAGAGGGCTAATATAAGCATAAAGACACTTGCAGAATATTAGTCGTGCAGCAGAAATTTGAACAGATTGAAGAGGAGAGAGATGGCTAAGTGGGAGACCTGTGAGAAGCAAGTTGCAATAGTCTAAGCGAGAGGTAATAAGAGTGTGGATGAGGGTTCTGGTAGTGTGCTCAGAAAGGAAAGGGCGAATTTTGGTGATGTTATAGAGAAAGAAACGACAGGTTTTAGCAGTCTGCTGAATATGTGCAGAGAAGGAGAGGGAGAAGTCGAAGATGACCCCAAGGTTACGAGCTGATGAGACAGGAAGGATGAGAGTGTTATCCACAGAAATAGAGAATGGGGAAGGAGGAGAGGTTGGTTTAGGGGGAAAGATAAGAAGCTCAGTCTTGGTCATGTTTAGTTTCAGATGGCGCTGAGACATCCAGGCAGCAATGTCAGACAGGCAGGCTGATACTTTGGCCTGGATTTCGGCTGAGAATTCTGGTGTGGAGAGGTAGATCTGGGAGTCATCAGCGTAAAGATGATACTGAAAACCATGGGATGAGATCAGAGTACCAAGGGAAGAAGTATAGATGGAGAAAAGAAGAGGTCCCAGGACAGATCCCTGAGGTACACCAACTGACAATGGGATAGAAGTAGAGGAGGATCCACTAGAGTATACACTAAAGGTATGCTGGGCTAAAAGTAGTACTCAATATTTCTTAAGCAGCTCAGATTGACACAAGGAGGGGCATAGCTCTCTCAACCTCCCCCTGCCCCACCATATAGAAGCCCAAAGCTCTCTCTCACAGCTCCCCAGTAGACACACCCCTATCTCTGAAGCCATTCTTACCCCCAGCACAAACCACACACACAGAGCTCTCAAACCTCCGAAGAACACACCCCACCATACCTTTCTTAATATCCTCCTCTCATGCACACCCAACCATTATTCTCTCTCAATCATCACCAGCACCATCACCCCCCACCCTGGCTCACGTCCCACTTTAGTTCTCTCAGCCCCTCACTGCACTCTTTCAGAATCCCCACCAACACACCTTCCTAGCTTTCTCTCTCCCCATCTGTATGCACAACCCTACCCAGTTCTTTACCCTTCCACTGCACTTATTTCCCACTCCCCCCGCCCCCCCAAATGAGCACAGATATTGGTAGCATATTTTTCTTAGGCTAAAAGTAGTACTCAATATTTCTTATGCAGCTCAGATTGACACGAGGGGCATAATCGAATAGGGTGCCCAAGCTTTCATGAGGGCGTCCTCGCAGGACGGCCACGCGAAGGGGCAGGGAAACCCGTATTATCAAAACAAGATGGGCATCCATCTTTCGTTTCGATAATATGGTCGGGGACGCCCAAATCTCAACATTTAGGTCGACCTTAGAGATGGTCGACCTAAATGTTGAGATGGTCGACCTTAGAGATGGTAGTCCACGGTTTTTGGCGATAATGAAAACCGAGGATGCCCATCTCAAAAATGACCAAATCCAAGCCCTTTGGTCGTGGGAGGAGCCAGAATTCGTAGTGCACTGGTCCCCCTGACATGCCAGGACACCAAACGGGCACCCTAGGGGATACTGCAGTGGACTTCACAAATTGCTCCCAGGTGCATAGCTCCCTTACCTTCGGTGCTGAGCCCCCCCAAAACCCACTCCCCACAACTGTACACCGCTACCATAGCTCTAAGGGGTGAAGGGGGGGGGCACCCTCATGTGGGTATAGTGGGTTTTGGGTGGGTTCTGGATGGCTCACAATTACCACCACAAGTGTAACAGGTAGGGGGGAATGGGCCTGGGTCCGCCTGCCTGAAGTGCACTGCACCCACTAAAACTGCACTGCTCCAGGGACCTGCATACTGTTGTCAGAGAGCTGGGTATGACATTTGAGGCTGGGAAAAAAAAAAAATTTAAGTTTTTTTTTTTTTGAGGGTGGGAGGGGGTTGGTGACCACTGGGGGAGTAAGGGGAGGTCATCCCCGATTCCCTCCGGTGGTCATCTGGTCAGTTCGGGCACCTTTTTGAGGCTTGGTTGCAACAAAAAATGGACCAAGTAAAGTCGGCCAAGTGCTCGTCAGGGACGCCCTTCTTTTTTCCATTATCGGCTGAGCACGCCCCAGTCCTGCCTTTGCTACGGTGCCGACAAGCCCCCGTGAACTTTGGTCGTCCCCGCGACGGAAAGCAGTTGAGGACGCCCAAAATCGGCTCTCGATTATGCCGATTTGGGCAACCCTGAGAGAAGGACGTCCATCTCCCGATTTGTGTCGGAAGATGGGCGCCCTTCTCTTTTGAAAATAAGCCTGAAGGAATATACTAGAAAAATCCATCTTCTTATGCCCCCACCCTCCCAGGAGTACTTCTGGTATGCACATCACTCCCCCCACCCCTTGCCTGGTGCTTACCAGCACAAGCTCAGGCTCTGACAGCAGAATTTGAACTGTGCAGGACACAGTACAGCCCTACATTGTCTGAATGTGCATTCAGAGCTGAGAAGCAGAGAAGGGTAGAGTGTTACACATGTAAATGTTTGACATACTAGAAATTACACACCCACACATGTGCACACTTACATGCACAAAGGCTAGCATGCTGTCTAACTACTATTCTGCAAATACCCGCTTAACATACACAGTGTGTTATCTGCAAGGGGGCCTCTTTCCTAGTGCCTAAATCGAGGCGCTGCATTATAGAATTTCCCTTCATCTGTAATAAGCATCCATTCAGTAAACTGACTGATCCGTTTGTGGATCTGCATGTTGACAGAGTGGAGGCGTAGTCTAACAATTCATGCAATGGCCTGAGAATTAGGGGAACTGGGTTCAATTCCCATTGCAGCTCCTTGTGACTCTGGGCGAGTCACTTAACCCTCCATTGCCCCATGTAAGCCGCATTGAGCCTGCCATGAGTGGGAAAGCGCAGGGTACAAATGTAACAAAAAAAAAAAAAAATTAATGCCAATTAGCACTGATGATCGTTAGGGCTCAATTATCCACACTAATTGCCTCGTTATTCAGTTAGATTGCGCAATTTTTAGCCCCATTTATAGAATTCAGGGGAATATATAAATTGCTTTGATTGTAACCACAGAGAAGTGGTATACCAAATCCCATCCCCATCCGTAAATTAACTTTCAGACCATCTCTTAGCACAGGGTTTTTTTTTTTTCTACTACTAGACGTTAGATAATGAGCTACGACGCATGAAAGGCAGTTAGTTATGAAAAATAGGTCTAGTCGAACCTCCCCTTCTTCTAGGTTCTACTTGATCCTCACTGCACTACTGAATTCTCTCTCTTACAATAAAGCGAGAAAGGATGAAATGTATTACCGTATTTTTCGGACTATAAGACGCACTTTTTTCCCCCCAAATTTGGGAGGAAAATGGGGGGTGTGTCTTATAGTCCAAAGGTAGAGATTTAGCAGGCCACCCGCTCTCCCTCCGAGTTCGGGATCGCCCTCCCTAGGGTTACCTCCCCTCCCCTCCCCTCGGCCCTGTCACGACCTCTCCCCTTACTCATGCGATCTTCCCTGGTGGTCTAGTGACGTCGGGGCAGGAAAGAGCCCCCTCTTTCCTGCCCAGCGCGCTGCTCTGCATCCTCCTGTATGCTGCCTGTGACGGTCTCGGCGAGATTCAAAATGGCCGCTGAGAATTGAAGTGGCCTCGCGAGACTTCAATTCTCGGCAGCCATTTTGAATCTCGCCGAGACCGTCACAGGCAGCATACAGGAGGATGGAGAGCAGCGCGCTGGGCAGGAAAGAGGGGGCTCTTTCCTGCCCCGACGTCACTAGACCACCAGGGAAGATCGCATGAGTAAGGGGAGAGGTCGTGACAGGGCCAGGGGGAGGGGAGGTAACCCTAGGGAGGGCGATCCCGAACTCGGAGGGAGGGATTCGGACAAGACGCACCGGAGCACCTAGGTTTTAGAGGAGGGAAAAAGTGCGTCTTATAGTCCGAATTTTTTTTTTCCTATTTCCCTCCTCTAAAACCTAGGTGCGTCTTATGGTCCGGTGCGTCTTATAGTCCGAAAAATATGGTAATTATTATGTTGTGAATCACTCTGAGTTCTTTGTAGGAGCATGAGATACTGCAGTACACTCAGTTTCTATCCTATTCTCTCTGAAAATCAGCTGCTACACCACTTGCAACCCTTAAGATTTCTGAATCTGTCCCTCTCTCCCTCCCTGCTCCAACATTTGCATAACCTTCTTTTCACTCACCTGGAAGTAGCCAATTTTCTGGCCAAATGCTTCTCTGTCATGCAGGTACGGGAAAGCATGGTCGATGACAGCCTGCATAATCCTAAGAAACAGAGAAATGAGATGGGAAGATCTGGAAAGAAGATAGGCGTGTGTGGTGGGTATGTCTGGTGGGGGGTTCTGAACGAGTGGACACAGGGAGAGCTGCTTGAGAAGTGAAATAAAAAGAATAGGACTCAGGTAGCTGTGCCCATCTCTTGCTCCAAATGATATTTTATGCTCCCACAAAATTGTGAAAGCTCAGAACATCCGGTGATTTTCTCCCTCTGCAGGGGAGAATGGAGGAGGAGAAGTGGCAGAAAGGATTAGTCTCAGTGAAACAAAACAGCTAAATGTTTAAGCTGAAACCTTTTATACTACATAATTTCTAGTGCTGTACAAGTTTGCTTGTTCTTGTAAACCACATTGAAGTAATTTACTGTGTAATAGCAGTATAGAAGACTTTGAGGTCCTTTTACCAAGTTACGGTAAAAATTGGCCTTACTGTGCCCTTACACGGGTCTCTCCCGCGTGCTAAGGCCATTTTTACCACTGCTGGAAAACAGCCGATTTTCCAAATTAATGGCCGTGCTTAATGTTGCCATTAGCTTGAGGCTGTTGCCAAAAATTAGCACGTGAGCCCTTCCTGCCACCTATTTAGTATGGTTCATACGCTAATCCCACACTAATCAGTTAGTAAACAGCAATGTAGCTGCGCTGATTTGTGCTGTCATGTCCACTCTCCGCCCCCTCCAAGAAAAGTTATTTAGTGCGTGGTTTGCATGTGTAATTTCGGAACTTACCATGGGTCATTTCAATATGCCCCGCAGTAAGTCCTTTTAAGCTGTGGTAAGCACGTGCTAGTGCTTACCACAGTTTAATAAAAGGAGGCCTTTGTATGTTATGTTATATACCCCCCCCCCCCCCACAAGAATCTCTTGTGGAGAGATGGAATAAATAAGCCTTGAAACTGGGCTTGCTCACAATACATTTACCCCAATGGTCCTCCAGCCAGCACCAGCCTCTCCAGGTCCAGACCGCTCATCAGCACATAGACTCCTCTACCCAGCTGGCCCAACACATTCTCCTCTGAAAAAAACCAAAATATTCAAATCACTTTGTGCCAAACTGTCTCAGTCAAGAAACCATCTTTGGGAAGCTCCAGGAATGAAAACACCACCACAAAAAGGAGACCTGACAAGAACTCAACAGTCCACACTTTGTATAAGGTCAAGTCATTGTCATAATGCAAAAATCAGAGCTGGCAGTTCTGAATTTGGAGAGTCAAACTAAGCACTGCCAGAAAAGGACTAATTCATTAATGATCAGCTTAGACACACTCTGCAGTCTGAAATACACAGATTCTGGAGAAAGAAGGAAAAAACATTTCTACTCATTTCCCACCTCATTCATTCATTCAGCTAACCCATTTTACAGATACACTGAGAAGGTAATCTGGGTGACCCCTATCAATACCTCACAACTGACATTTCTTGACACTAGACTATCAACATGCTGAATTCTACTAACTATCCATTATCATAAGCTGGTGATTCAATCATTAGCCATGTAGATAGCTGGGTAGCTAGTGGGCATGAGGATCATTTGGTCACTTGCCTGTCTGATGCGAAGGTGGCAGACATCACGCATCACCTAGATAAAATTTTAGACAGTGCTGGGAAGGAGCCAGCTGTCTTGGTACACGTGTGTACCAATGACATAGGAAAATGTGGGAGGGAGTTTCTGGAAGTCAAATTTATGTTCTTGCTATAAAGTTGAAATCCAGAACCTCCATAGTAGCATTTTCAGAAATGCTGCCTGTTCCACACACAGGACATAAGAGACAAGCAGAACTCTGGAACTTCAATGCGGGGATGAGACAATAGTGCAGAGAGGAGGGTTTTATGTGTTAGGAACTTGGCAACACTCTGGGGAAAGGGGAGTCTATTTCAGAAAGTTGGGCTCTACCTTAACCAGGGTGGAATGAGGCTGCTGGCATCAACATTTAAAAAAGGAGAAAGATAAACTTTTAAACTAGAATGGGGCAGGGCGGGAGTGGAGACCGACAGGCAGCCACTTAGGAACCCACAGCTCGGAGTGAGGCCTCTTTGAAGGATACTATCAAATCAGGAAACCAGGGTATTCAGATAGAGAAGTCGAAACAAAGGTGAAAAGAAAGCCAGGAGCCTTTAAGGGGAGAGCAAAGATTGCCAATTATCCCCATCAACTTTTAAGCATCTTGTAGCTAAAAACAAACAATTTGAAAAGTCTGTATACTAATGCTAGAAGCCTAAAAAATAAGATGGGAGAGTTAGAGAATAAAGCACTAAATTAAGTAGTAGATATAATAGGCATCTTAGAGACCTGGTAGAAAGCCAACCAATGAGACACTGTGGAGCTCATTTTCAAAGCAGATGGGAGTCTTAAAATGCCTAAAATATGTCAATCTGCTAAAAATGTCCAAATTCTGATTTTGGAAAGACAGAATTTGGATGTTTCACACTGCAGTTCGTCCAAACAGCAAAAGGGCGTGTTGTGGGAATGTTTTGGGCGGGACTAGGGTGGGCTTTAAGATGGCCTTTTTTTTTGGGACGTTAAGAGCAGGACTTTTATTTTTTTGGACTGAGATTTATTATTTTTTCTTTAATGCCCCTCTGTACTACTACTACTACTACTATTTAGCATTTCTATAGCGCTACAAGGCATACGCAGCGCTGCACAAACATAGAAGAAAGACAGTCTCTGCTCAAAGAGCTTACAATCTAATAGACAAAAAATAAATAAAGAAAGCAAATCAAATCAATTAATGTGAATGGGAAGGAAGAGAGGAAGGTAGGTGGAAGAGAGTGGTTATGAGTCAAAAACAATGTTAAAGAGGTGGGCTTTCAGTCTAGATTTATATTCAATAGTTTTTATTGATGACATTGTACAGACAAGAAACAGTACAGTCTTTTAACCACGCACAAGACATATATCAATAACATCACCTTGAACAAATTTGCACTTGTCTGCACGTCATCCCATTTAACATTAGCCAAGACTACCCTTCTCCCGCCCCTCCCCGACCGATTAACAATTATTGTTGTCTTTACTTATGAATACAACTTAACCTAAAAATTAGACAAACATTGGAATCCATTTCTCATGTGACTATCCCCCCCTTCCTCCCTCCCCCTCCCCTTTGAGCTGTTCAGATGTTCAGAATATAGCTGCGGCCTCTGGAAGGCATGGTCAACCATAAAGGTTCCCAGTGTATGCGAAATTTCTCCCCTGATACAGAGTCCAGTGAGTGGACACCACATCTTTCAAGTTTCATTTGGTACAGTAGCTGTGTTCTCCAATATGCCAGTGATGGTTTCAAGTCAGACAGCCAGAACTTTAAAATGGTGGAGATCCCATATAGTGTCGCCAAGCACACAAAACGCTTGAACCCCGGAGGTGGTGGTCCTGAAAATTTGTATTTATAGAACAATAGGAGGGGATCACAGACTACGGTGCATCCCCACATTTGTTGTAATGCTTGAGTGATCTCCCCCCAGAACTCCTTTGTTAAGGGGCACAGCCAGAACATGTGACCTAAACCTGCTTCTCCTCCACCACATCTAGGACAGGTTCCATCACATTCAGTCTAGATTTAAAGGTGGCCAAGGATGGGGCAAGACGTAGGGGCTCAGGAAGTTTATTCCAGGCGTAGGGTGCAGCGAGACAGAAGGCGCAAAGTCTGGAGTTGGCAATAGTGGAGAAGGGAACAGATAAGAAGGATTTATCCATGGAGCGGAGTGCATGGGAAGGGGTGTAGGGAAGGACGAGTGTGGAGAGATACTGGGGAGCAGCAGAGTGAGTACATTTATAGGTTAGTAGAAGAAGTTTGAACAGGATGCGAAAACGGATAGGGAGCCAGTGAAGGGTCTTGAGGAGAGGGGTAGTATGAGTAAAGCGACCCTGGCGGAAGATGAGACGGGCAGCAGAGTTTTGAACCGACTGGAGAGGGGAGAGGTGACTAAGTGGGAGGTCAGCAAGAAGCAGATTGCAGTAGTCTAAACGAGAGGTGACAAGGGTGTGGATGAGGGTTTTGGTAGAGTGCTCGGAAAGAAAGGGGCGGATTTTACGGCTGTTGTAAAGAAAGAAACGACAGGTCTTGGCGATCTCCTGGATATGAGCAGAGAAGGAGAGAGAAGAGTCAAAGATGACCCCAAGGTTTCGAGCTGAGGAGACAGGGAGAATGAGAGAGCCATCAACAGAAATAGAAAACGGGGGGGGGGGGGGGGGGGGGGGGAGGTGGGTTTGGGGGGGGAAAATGAGAAGCTCGGTTTTGGTCATATTTAATTTCAGGTGGCTTTGAGACATCCAGACAGCAATGTCAGACAAGCACGCTGAAACTTTGGTTTGGATGCAAGGTGAGATATCAGGGGTAGAAAGGTAGATTTGGGAGTCATCAGCATAGAGATGGTAGGAAAAGCCATGGGATGAGATTAATGAACCAAGGGAAGAAGTGTAGATAGAAAAGAGGAGGGGAACCAAGAACAGAACCCTGAGGTACGTCGACAGCAGAGGGATAGAAGTAGAAGAGGATCCACCAGAGTGTTACCAGGGTACAAATTAAATCACAATGGATCAAATTGGAGAGGGGTGCTGCTATGTTAAAAAGGGCCTTGAGTCTAACAAACAGATTTTTTGACCAATTTTATGAGCACTGCAGTGCCCACCTTAAGTGTGTTTTTTGTGATTTTCTTGATTTCAATTACCACAGTACTGGCTGGATAAATGTCACGTCGGGAAATGCCAGAGGGTAAAATTCCTAGATGAAATAAATGGCTGTTTTTTTAGAGCAACAGTCCAGGAACCGGCAAAAGGGGAAGCTATTTTAGATCTAGTCCTTAGTGGAATGTAGGACTTGATGTGAGAGGTAACAGTGTTGGGTCCGCTGGGAAACAGTGATCATAACTATCAAATTTGAGTTAATAATTGGTGTGAAGACACAGCAACTATGATAAAATGAGAAAAATGGTAAAAAAAAAAAAAAAAGGAGCAGCCACAAGGTTAGGAGTTTAAATTTGGCATGGATATTGTTTTAAAAATACTATTTTGGAAGCCCAGATCAGATGTAATCCACATATTAAAGGCGCAAAGAAGGTTAAAATGACAGCCAGCATGGTTAAAAGTTGAAGTGAAAGAGGCTTAGAAACAAAATAACATCTTTCAAAAAATAGGAACAGGATATGAATAAAGAAAACAGGAAGCAGCATATGTACTGGCAAGTTAAGAACATAAAATAGTCAGACCAAAGGTCCACCTAGCCCAGAATCCTGCTTCCAACAGTGGTCAATCCAGGTCACAAGTACCTGGCAGAAACCCAACTAGTAGCAACATTCCATGCTACCAATCTCGGGGCAAGCAGCAGCTTCCCCCATGTCTAATCTCAATAACAGACTATGAACTTTTCCTTTAGGAACTTGTCCAAACCTTCTTTAAACCCAGATAAGCTAACCGCTGTTACCTCATCCTCTGGCAACAAGTTCCAGGGCTTAACTATTATTTGAGTGAAAAAATATTTCCTCTTATTTGTTTTTAATCCAAGTATTTTTATTAATTTTATTAACAAAAAGGTAAAATAAGGTTACAGTAATTTAACAAAGAATGAAAAATCGATTCACTTTTACCCATTCTACTCCACTCAGGATTTTGCAAACCTCAATCTTATCCCCCCTCAGCCGTCTCTTTTCCAAGCTGAAGAGAGCTCTAACCTCTTTAGGCTTTCCTCATATAAGAGGAGTCCCATCCCCTTTAACATTTTGGTTGCTCTTCTTTGAGCCTTTTCTAATTCCGATATATCTTTTTTGAGATATGGTGACCAGAACTGAATGCAATACTCAAGGTGAGTTTGCATCATGGAGCGATAAAGAGACATTATAATATTCTTGGTCTTATTTTGCATCCCTTTCCTAATAATTCCTAGCATCCTGTTTGCTTGTTTGGCTGCCGCCGCACACTAGGCATAAGATTTCAGCGTATTGTCTACGACGACACTTAGATCTTTTTCTAGGGTGCTGACCCCCAAGGTGGATACTAGCATCAGGTAACTAGGATTCGGATTATTCTTTGCATCACTTTGCATTTGTCTACATTAAATTTCATCTGCCATTTGAATGGCCAGTTTTCCAGTTTCCTAAGTTCTTCCTGCAATTTTTCACAATCCGCATGCATTTTGACAACTTTGAATAGTTTTGTGTCATCTGCAAATTTAATCACCTCACCAGTCATTCCGATTTCCAGATCATTTATAAATATGTTAAATAGCAGTGGTCCAAGTACAAATCCCTGCGGCACTCCATTATTTACCGTCCTCTATTGAGAAAAATGGTCATTTAACCCTACCCTCTGTTTTCTGTCCCAATAACCAATTCCTAATCCACAGAAGGACATTGCTTCCTATCACATGACTTTTTTAATTTTCTTAGGAGTCTCTCATGAGGAACTTTGTCAAAAGCTTTCTGAAAATCTAGATATGCTACATTACCAAGTTAGATGCAAAGCCTTGATAAAGAAAATGCCATAGAGGCAAAAACTCATAGTAATAAGTTTTTCAGGTATGTCAATTACTGAGGGTGTGCCAGAAATGTTATTCAAGAATGATGATACAGAGGAACTGAAACAAAATTTCAGTAAACCTGGAAGAAGAACTGAGGCAAATCATCAAGTTAAAGAGCAGTAAATCACCTGGACCAGACGGTATACACCCCAGGGTACTGGAAGAACTCAAATGAAATTGATGATCTATTATTAGTGCTCTGTAACCTTTCATTAACATTGTCTGTGGTACCTGAAGACTGGAAGGTAGGCAATTTAACACCAATTTTTAAGGAGAAATTAGACCTTACTTGATAATTTTTTTTTCCATTTGTTGTGTCCATCAACCAGCAGGTGGAAATAGAGAACTGAAAACTGAGCTGAGACATCTCTCTCTTGGCATCCAGTCCAGCTCCTCAGTATTTAAGTAGACAAGCAGTACTACTACTAGTAAGGAGAAACTCAGAATAAACATAACAACCTTAAACAACTCGCTAACTTAAAACTAACCAGATGAGCAAAGATGTGGACCTCTCATCTCTGAACAATCTGTAGAGAACAAGGCTTTATACTAGTCAAACATGACACTTCATTTAATTTATTCACTGAAAAAAATTTGATAGTTTATCTCAACATTATATTAAGTTGAACTGGCTACAGATTGATGCCAGAATTTTGTTCAAATTGTCGTGTTTTCTTTACAAGACCTTATATGGCCTGGTCCCATCTTATTTCCATGGACATTTTAAGTTAGCAATAAATATTAGGGACTCTCGGAAGCTGTGTGATAACTGTTTTTCTTTCCCCTCTCCTAGAGGATAAAAAGGTTGCAAATTTATGAATATTTGCTATCTTTTGAAGCAGCTAGGTTTGGAAAAGAAATTTCAATTATAATCAGATTATCTGGCTCTTACATAGAATTCAGACCTAATATTAAAAATTTTTATTTAGGAAATATATACTGAATTTGGTATAGTGTTATCAGAGCTGAAGATTAGAATACCACTTTTATTCTGTAATTATTTTGAAAGTTAAGTGGAAAGTGAGGTAGGAAATATATTTATAGTTTTTATCATTGTAATTCCTGGGTATTCTCCAATATCTTATTTTGTAAACTGCTCTGAACTGGAAGGCTAGTGTAGGTAGTGCACTCCCTCCTCTAATGGCTCCCTCAGCAATAGATCCTCTGAGGCCACATCAGATAAGGAGGGAGACGCAGAAATAGCCTCATCTGCCCACTCCTGGAGGTCTAAACAAGATCTCTTAGGAGTCACAGGGGCAAGAAACTGAAGCACAGTACAACAATTCTGACTGTCCCTGCTTCAGAAAATAGGCCTTGTGTAAGAACAATATAAACTCGGAGAAAACAAAGATCCCCATGCAGCTGAATGCTCTGTCGGGCCTTGAGGCTGTAAAATGGAAGCTGTGCTCCACGCGTGACCAGACAGAGGCTGCTCCTCACTGCCAGTTGATCCCGACAAAATGGTGCCCGTTTCTGTGTTCTCCTGCATCAATCTGCACACCAGCCCTGCCGGAGACCTTGGCATATTCGGATGCTGTACCAAATCTGAAGATGTGCCGCTGCTGTTTCCTCCGTGTCCCACCGGATTCCCGGCTTGCACGCACTGCAACGTCTCGATGCTGGCCAATGGGACTCATAGCATGAACACCGCTTAACTGCCCCCATGGGAGTCGCCATTCACCCCGACTGTCACCAGCGCAGCATGTGTCCCAAGCAGTGAGTCAGGATCTCTCCCCCGCACCAAGTAGAACTTGCAGCCCTCCAAGCGGTTCCGAATCAAACTTAAGTTGGACTTACCACTGCTGGCTGATCCTCCCAAGCTCACAGTCTCCACCAAGTGTTACCATAGATGAGAAGGCTCAGGACTGATATTCTGTCTCATGCTCTCCAAAAAACCTCTTTCCTTCTCCCTACTTTTTTTTTTTTTTTTTTTTAAATAAAGGTTATTGTGTTGGAAAAGGAGAGCTCCACGGGAAACAGGAGAGAGGTGAAGGCAAGATCCCAAAAAAGTACAAAACATTTTATGCTGCTTATCCCAGAAATAGTGGATTTCCCCCAAGTCCATTTAATAATGGTCTATGGACTTTTCCTTTAGGAAGCCGTTCAAACCTTTTTAAAACTCCGCTAAGCTAACCGTCTTTACCACATTCTCTGGCAACGAATTCCAGAGTTTAATTACATGACACTACGTGGAAATCTTCTTTTCAGTGTGCGATGGTAGTCAAAAATAAGGAAACAGAATGTTAAGACTTATTAGGAAAAGAATAGAAAATAAGAAAGAATATAATGCCTCCATCGCTCCATGGTGTAACTTCACCTTGAGAATTGTATGCAATTCTGGTTGCTGTATCTCAAAAACAATATAGCAGAATTAGAAAAGGTTCAAAGAAGGACAACCAAAATGATTAAGGGGATGGAACTACTTTCTTTTCTCCAAGCTGGAGAGCCCTAACCCCTTTAGCCTTTCCTCATATAAGAGTTAAAGGGAGGATATAAAAAAGGTCTACAAAATCCTGAGTGTAGTAGACTGGGTAAAAGTGAATTGATTGTTTTTTTTGTTTATGAAGTGAACCACTTTGAATGGACTTTTCCACAAAATTGGTATAAACCCTAACAATGACGATGACAGTTTACTCTTTCAAAATGTAAAAAGATGAGGGGACACTCCATAGGTTGCATGGTAAATATTTTTAAAACAAACAGGAGAAAATATTTTTACTCAACAAATAGTTAAACTCTGGAACTAATCAGAGAATGTGGTTACAGTGGTTAGTATATCTGGATTTGAGAAAGGTTTGGACAAGTTCCTGGAGGAAAAGTCCATATCTGCTGTTAAGACAGACATGGGGAAAGCCACTACTCATTCCTGGGATCAGTAGCATGGAATCTTGCTATTCGTTGGGATTCTGCCAGGTACTTGTGATCTGGATTTGCCGCTGCTGGAAGCAGGATACTGGCCTAGATAGACCATCTGTCTGACCCAGTATGGCAATTCTCATGTTCTTCTATACTAAGAAAGCCTCACACGGGTCTTTCTACATTACTGAATTTCTTCCTGTGTTTGCATAGCCTGTTACCACATGATTCTATGTCAAACAGAAATGGCTGGTCTGTTTTGTCACTGCCAATATTAGTAATCCTTGAATATACCACTCACCTCAGGGCCACGCCTTGCTGCTAATAGCATTTAGCAGTGGTTCCCAAACCTGGTCTTGGAGGCACCCTAGCCAGTCAGGATTTCAGAATAACCACAATGAATATTCATGAGAGAGATCTGCATTTAGTGGAGGCAGTGTATGCAAATCTCTCTTATGAAAATTCAATTTGATCCACCTGAAAACCTGACTGGCTGGGGTGATTCCAGGATCAGGTTTGGGAACCAACGTCTAGCCTGGATAGCAGAATGAGCCTGCTAGGCTGCTGATACACACCATGGCTACCTTGCACATAGCATATGACATACATAAGATCCTATGTTTCTATACAGCAGCAGGAAGCAAGCAACTGACCTGAATGGGATCTGACTTCAGTCACATTAATGCCATCTGCCTAGTCTCTCCTAGCTCTCTTTATACAGCATGAGCACATGGATCTGGGCATCCTCCATTTACCCAGCAGTGGGTATGGAAGATTACTCACCAGGAATCCTGCAGTTTTCAAAGACGAGTTCACTGGTATTGGATCCTCTCATTCCCAATTTATCTAACTTCTGGGCCGTACTGAATCCAGGTGTGCCCTGTGAGAGCCAAAGGTTACATATATACTTTAACTACTGTAACACAGACTGCTAAAACAAGTTTCTAACTTTCTGAATGAGCACATAGCTTTTGCATCTGTACATATGCTTAAAGTGCCAGGGACTCACGTTTCGGGTCATGGTATATATAAGTACAAGTGCACACATGGAGGGTGTTTTGAGGCACACATTTTAGGTCAATTTTATGAACACAAGTATTATAGGAGGTTACTTGACTTATAGAACATTAACAGAAGTAACCAAAACCATACCTACATTGTAGGTGCAGACAATTACATCTGCCCAGAAGCAGGTATAGATGTTTGCACCTGTAATTTAAGTACACATGCAGATTAGTATAGTTTATCATCTACACCCTTACAGGTGCTAGCTATCCCGTAACACTCCGCCCCCACTGGAAAAATATGTACCATTATGTCAAAACACATACCCTTACACCAGCTGGAATCTTATCATAAAGAACTATCCACAAAGTGTTATCAGGTGCTCAAACAGGAAATTACATATCAGCAGTATTTTTGTCTGAGAGTTTCTTGAAGAAAATTGCAGACCTTTGAGATTACCAAACTGGCTGTTTTCTAATCGTATCTGCAGAGTTAAAATTTCTGTTCTACGATTACTTTACTGAAAAGCAGCAAGAGGTCAGAAGAGATGCAAGCTACATATAAGGTACATGGGGAACAACGGACAAAAAAAAAAGGCACCTCAAGTTGAAAGATTTCTCTGTCTTCGCATAACTTCTCACAATGTAATCCATAACTGAATTGTAACAAATTGTATTTCCATTATTTACAATGTATTGTAAGCCACACTGAGCCTGCAAATAGGTGGGAAAATGTGGGATATAAATGCAATTAAATAAATAAATATGAGCATCTTTAGGTATTAAACTACTGACAGCACAAGAGAGCAGGGCCGGTTTTAGGCTGACTGGGGCCCACCTACCACTGCTGCCACATATGAAACAACCTTCACACAAAAAACACAGACAGGCCTTCACCAAATACAGAACAAGAGATCAGAAAAATGGGAATATGAATATCAAAATTGAAACATGGCAAGTACTGCAACACTGAAGAAATAAAAACAGAAATGCACTTCCTTTTTGTATTGAACACAGTTGACAGCATCGCTACAGGGGGCCTGCAATGGACTGCATTAGGGGCTTATAGGCCATTTAGTTATGTTCAAAAACATAACAGATCTGCATGAAACAAAATATTTATTTTTATTTTGACTTATAAAACCACTTGTCCCTGAAATATGTTCAAAACAGAATAATCAATATGTGCATCTAAAATGTAAACTTCTACAAAACAGATACAGATATGATTCCATGTGCACCAATGAGAGTTTAATTTTACTTCCATTTAATTTCAGGATATTCCATCTTTATAACACCAGGCTTCCCAAGGCAGATTACAACAACAATTAAGATGAACCCATCAAGAAACAGGATATCCTCACTGAAATGTGGCCATCTGTATTGTATAGAACAGTATAGAAAAATTAGCACAAAATACAGAGTTTATAACTCTACCAGCTACAATAATTTAAGCTATTTTACTGATATTTACTGAGCCTGCAAAAAGGTGGGATAATGTGGGGTACAAATGCAATAAATAATAATAATTCAATTGATATTTCATATTTATATTTACATATGGGAAGCTTTCAAATAAATTAAAAATATGGCAAATAAGTAAAAAAAAAAATATTTTGTCCTCCACCTTTTAAAGCACTGCATCTCCAACTGGAACAGCTTCAGTCTTTTTACAGTTGGACCGTGCAGTCCATTATTGCTAATAATCTTTTTACTATTGTTTTCAATAGCGTTTGCCATTTGCTATTGTTTCGGGTGAACCGTGTGGTGGCAATCTCCACATATACTGGATTCAGCCTATATAATGCCATTATATGGGCTGAATCCAGAAAATATGGAGATTGCTATTGTTTTGAGTGAACCAGTGTGGTGGCAAACACTACTGAAAACAATAGTAAAAAGATTATGGGCTAGATATGCTCACCCCGTCTCCTGTTTCATCTAGTCTCCTTGCCCCGAGCCCAACTTCTCTCACACTCTCTCCCCCCCACCCAACCAGCAGACATCTCACCTCTTCCTCCCTTGACCTTCTTTCCCTGAGCCTACCTTTGTTTCAAAACTTGCCAGGCGGCAGCGGCAATTCACAGGTGCTGCCTTGCAGCTGGCCCAACATCATCTCTGTCTGATGCGTGGCCTACACCAGTGGAAACAGGAAGTTACATCAGAGAGGGCAGGTCACCGCAGGAGAGAATGTTGGGCTGGCGGCAGTGCAGTGCTTCTGAATCACTGCCACTGCCCGGCAAGTTTTGAAACAAATTAAAGGTAGCACTCGGGGGAAGAGGGTTGAGGGAGGGAAGAAGGAAAAGAGGAGATGCCGGTCCTGGTAGAGGAGAGCAGTGGTGGCGAATAGAAGGGAAGGGAAAGATGCCAGAGGAGTGCGGCAGAGTGACTCATTATAGGACCGCCCCTGTTAGCAGAAGATTTTCCTGCTTTGGCAGGTTGACCCGCCAATGCGGGAGATTTCGCAGGTCTGTGTCAAGAAGAGGGAAGAGATAGCAGACTGTGGGAGCCCCCTGGAGCTGTGGAGCCCCCACCTCACCCCCCAATGCTGGCTCTGCAAGAGACAGCCAAAAGCATTTGGAATGAGCAAGAAGGTTGTCCAGTATAAATTAAATTCATTCTCCAGTTACTTGAATGTAACACAGCTGGCTTTGGACACAAAGGAACATTTCATTTACAATGAAGAGGCACATCTAAGAGGACATAAATTGCCCTTTTATGATCGCCCAATTTACAAGTCAATGGGAGGAAATGTTTGCTTTTTGTGAACTTTCCAAAAATAATTTAAGTTAGACTTTAAATCAGTCTGCTTATTCTCTGTTGCTTTATTTTATCTGTCTATATGTACGACTAGTAGCGCTATAGAAATGAATTATAGTAGTAGTAGTATATTCACCTTTGCTTATAAATACATCTATGAAAACTAATATTTTCACATATGGCTGCTGTAGTAGTAAGTGTTCAATACTAAACAATGGCACAAAATTAGACAAGTTAAAAAGTTATCATATATACAACAACATTCATACAAGTGAATGAAATCATAACAGAAGAAATGCAAGCACAGATAACTGACAGAGAAATCACATGACACTGATAAAATGCTTTCAAAATGTTGCAGATCTTCATGAATGTCACATAAGTGGCTACCCAAACACCCAATGAAGGGGAAGGGGAAAGGAATGGGACTTGATAGCCTTTCTGTGGTTTTTGCAACTACATTCAAAGAGATTTACATAGTATATATAGGTACTTATTTGTACCTGGGAAATAGAGGGTTAAGTGACTTGCCCAGAGTCACAAAGACCTGCAGTGGGAATCATAGGAGCCAACTTTTCAAAATGATTGGGGGTGCTAAACCCAGTGGGAATTACCCCCTCTCTTGGCACAGTCAAGGAGTTTGCTCAACAATGGGGGTGCTCAAGCACCCAAACAGGTGGCTCCTATGGTGGTAATCGAACCCAGTTCCCCAGGATCAAAGTCCGCTGCACTAACCACTAGGCTATTCCTCCAGAAAAAAAAGGGTCCTGGAAATTAAAGCAGACATCAAGTTTAATATAGCTCGATATACCGCTCAATGAGAAAGCTTTCAGAGCGGTTCAAAACCAAATACACTACTAGAAAGAGAAGGGGAAATACATTAACTTAAAGGAAACAGCAGAGTAGGGGGACCCAGGTCACCAACCTCCAGGCTCTCCACCGAGTGAGCAGCGTCATGACAAGTCAAAGACATGTTAAGAATATTTAAATGGCATACTGAATGAGAAGGTAAATTAAAGTTTCATATAAGAATGAACGAATAGGTGTGAATCAAAACATTTCTTTAAAAACAAAAAGGAAAAGTATGTGGCATGTCTCCTGTTTATAAGCTCTCATCTGTAATTTTCAGCTGTGAGAAGTAAAGTTGCTTACTTGTAATGGCACAGCCCAATAAATCAGTGGGATGATGACATTAATGGCGCAAACACAGATCCCGCTCTCTCACTTCACAAAGAAAAGATCCTTTTGAGCATGCACTGGAAAATTCCACATATGCAGGTACCTCGACAGTTCCTCAGTCTTGTTTGTAGCGTAGGAGTCAATTCCTCAGGATGGTGGGTGGGGCGTTGTGAGTGATCGATTTAACCTGTTGTCGTAGCTTCACTTTCTCTGTCGCCTAATAGGATGAAATCAGTCACACTAGTAGGAAGTCCTGTGGTTCAGGGTTGTTGCTATTACTCACACCATAATCATCATGGGAGACCCAGAAACAGTAGAAGAGTCGATTATGAATTGAAAAGTCCTTTTGCATTTTTTGAGACATACAGTCTAGTTGTGTATGGCCAAAATAAGTTCAATTAGTTTAAAATGAAAACAAAGATTTAACAGTTTTTATGTGGGGCATGTGTGTTTTGGAGATTCTGGTACAGAGTTTCATCACTGTATTGTGAAATCAATGATGCCATAGATTAAGTACACTTTGGTGAGGGTGTGCCCTTAGGTTTCAGCTCAGAAAATGCTAATGTTTCATTATTAGAGTGTCCTCATGCTTGTAAACCATTCATTTTTGGCACTAAATGGGTGTGGTTCTTCATCAAAGAGAAAGACCGGGAGTGGCAACCATGTATGGATAAGGCCAATGAGGTGGGCCTGTGTCTCCCAGGTTGTCAGGATCTGTCCCATGATGTTTTCCATTTCACGAAGGAAAGACTTACACCTGGGAGTCAACTGCTCCCAGTCTTTCTCTGAAGGGCCCTTAGAAGTGGCTTTCTTGTAGCTTCTCTTCTTATTTCCTTGCCCTGAAACAAAAAGTAAACTTCTATTTTGAAGGAATGAAATTTCTGGCCCTGAGTGACTATCTACATGTAGTAAGCACAACAGGGAACATCAAGATATGCTACCTCTGTTTGAGAAACAATCATACACAGGACATTTACAGCATATACAATCACAATTAGAATGCTGAAGATGATTCAGCTATGAGGAAGAGGGTGTTGGCAAGGTTGAAGTTCATGAAAGACAGCAAGAGAAAATTGGAAAAGAAAATTTACACACAAAGTAGCAAAGATGAAAAATGAGTGAATCCCCGGGACAGCATATAGGGAGGCAGTGCTAGGAGGATTAAAATGGCTGAAAAGAGCAGGACCTCTGTCTTTGTAATAGCCTGCACAAAAATGAACTGACGAACCATGCAGAACTCCCATGCATTCTCAAAGATCTTTTGTCTTGCTCTGAGAGACCAGAGTGCATATCAGCACCAATTAGATGATGTTGCCCTATTACTGTGTCCAGTTTACCTGTTCAACAAAGAAGATATTCATGTTTGATTATTTTCTTTGGAAGATGGGAGTCTCGTTGCTTCCTTTTGTCACAGAAACAGAATACGATGGAAGATAAAGCTCATATGGCCTATCTAATCCTTACATCCAATCACCTGCTCAGCTCTACAATACTACTACTACTTAACGTTTCTAGAGTGCCACTAGAGTTACGCAGCGCTGTACAATTCAACAAAGAGAGACAGTCCCTGCTCAAAGAGCTTACAATCTAATAGACCAGTGAACGGTCGGTCCGATAGGGGCAGTCAAATTGGGGCAGTCTGGATTCACTGAACGGTAAGGGTTAGGTGCCGAACGCAGCATTGAAGAGGTGGGCTTTAAGCAAAGACTTGAAGACGGGCAGGGAGGGGGCTTGGCGTAAGGGTTCAGGAAGGTTGTTCCAAGCATAGGGTGAGGCGAGGCAGAATGAGCGGAGCCTGGAGTTGGCGGTGGTGGAGAAGGGTACTGAGAGGAGGGATTTATCCTGTGAACGGAGGTTACGGGCGGGAACGTAAGGGGAGATGAGGGTAGAAAGATAGTGAGGGGCAGCAGACTGAGTGCATTTGTAGGTAAGAAGGAGAAGCTTGAATTGAATGTGGTATCTGATCGGAAGCCAGTGAAGTGACCTTCCTCTCCCTCAGAAATCCTCCGTGCTTGTCTCATATCTTGAATTCTGTTACTGTTCACCACCTAATAGTTCCATACATCCAGTACCATTTCCGTGAAGAAACACAGTGGTTATAGAAAGTCTACAGCCTTTAAACACTTTTCACATTTTGTTGTCACTGCATCAGATTTGTGTGCATTTAAATTAGGACTTTTTTCCATTCATCAACACACCATACTTCAAACCTTTCAGGGGAAAGAGGAATACTTGCTGGAAGCACCTCTGGCAACAATTACAGGTCTCTAACTGTTCACACCTAGGTTTCTCAATATTAGCCCATTCTTTATAAAATTGTTCAAGTTCTGTCAAACTCCTTAGGAAATGTTGATGAACAGCAATCTTCAAGTTATTCCACAGATTTGACTGGCTTGAGCTCAAGGCTCTGACTGCACCACTCAAGAACATTGACTTTTTTGTTCCTTAGTTACCTCACTGTAACTTTAGCTGTGTGCTTCAGGTCACTATCACGCTGAAAGGTGAACTTTCATCTCCATTTCAGCTTTCTTGTGTAGGGCAGCAGTTTTCCACAATGACTTTTCTGTACTTTCTTACATTTGTCCCCCCTTCTATCTTGACAAGCACCCAATAAAAACATCCAATAAAATAAATAAATACCCCAAAATCCAGTAGTGAACATGGCTATTTTCAAACCAGAAAAATGTCCAACTGTTTATTTCAAAAATGGCCATTTCCTAGATGTTTTTGTGCTCAGTGCATCTATCTTTTTGGACCGTTTTCAAAAAAATAATGACCAAGGGAAAATGCACAAAAGCAAGCCATTAGGATGTATTGGGGGGGAGGGGGGACAGCATTCTCAGTAGACTGGTCACACAGACATCCCAGCAGAGCAGTGGGGCACCCTAAGGGGCACTTCAATGGACTTCACATAAAAGGTTCTAGGTACATATCTCACTGTATGATTAGCCCTCCAAAACCCTACTTTACCCACATATAGGTGACATCTGCAAACATAGGGGTACTGTAGTGGTGTATAGTTGAGTACAGTAGGGAAGGTTAAGGGTGAGGGTGATTAAAGTTGAAGGTCTGTACTTGTTGTGTTGAGATGATAGAATAAGGCAGTGCGTTTTTTCAGCATTCAGTTTTAGTTGGAAAGAAGTTGCCCAAAAGTACATCGTGTTTAGACTATGATTGATTTCATTAGAGATCTTGGTCAAATCATATCTGAAGGGAATATAAATTGTAACATCATCAGCATAAATAAACGGGTTAAGTCCTAACTTACTTAAGGTCTTGGCCAATGGAATCATCATTATACTGAAGAGTGTGGGAGATAGAGGTGAGCCTTGAGGGACTCCACAAACTGCTTTCCACGGTGGTGATAAATCTGAGTTGGTGATTACTTGGTAAGATCTAGAAGAGAGAAAGCCCTTAATCCAGCTATGAACATTTCCACAGATCCCTATGTTATTGAGGAGGTTGAGTAGAATGTTGTGGTTGACCATGTCAAAAGCACTCGACATGTCGAACTGCAGTAACAATATACTTTTGCCTAGAGCTATTTCCTGCCGAAAGTTGTTAAGTAGGGTGATGAGCACGGTTTCGGTGCAGTGAAGGGGACGGAAGCCAGATTGGGATTCGTGAAGAATAGAAAACTTGTCAAGGTAATCATTAAGTTGTTTCGTTACCATGCTCTCCATCAATTTTACAAAAAGTGGGATTGATGCAATAGGGCGATAATTGGTAAGGTCACCACTTTTTTTCTTGGAATCCTTTGGAATTGGTGTAAGTTGTAAGATGTTGCCATTTTCAACAGGGAAAAAAACATGTTCTAGCATAAAGTTTAGGTAATCAGTTAGGTCTGCAATAAAGCAGGAAGGTGTTGATTTGGGTAAGTAATTAGGACAGGAGTCCAGCTTACAGTACGTTTTTGAAAATTTATGAAACCCCTGGTTAATAGCAACCAAGGAGAGGGGGACAAAGTTTGACAGGAGATGATCTGCAGGATGTTCTCCTGGGATAGGAGCAAAACAGTTGAGAAAGTAATCAATGTCAGAGTTGTTCTGAGGGATTGATTTCTGCAAATTAGTTATTTTTTCCTGAAAGTATGTAGCAAGGTTGCCAACAGGTGGGATATCATGAGTAGAGGTAAGTGAATTAGTATCTGTTAATTCATTGACAAAATAAGATAGTTTCTTCAGGTCTCTAAAGTCAGGGCCTATTTTGGTCTTATAATAAAGCCGTTTAGACTGTCTTATTGAATATTTATACTTTTGTTGCATTTGTTTCCATGTGTTAAGAGTATGCTCATTTTTATTTTTTCTCCATGACCATTCAACTCTTCTCGTAAGTGTTGTAAGTTTTCTTAGTTCTTCATTATACCAAGGTGTCAAATTCTGTCTTCGTGATGTACGAGTTTTTTCAGGAGCTAAAACATCTAAGATGTTTCTACATCTAGCATCCCAGTCGTAGAGGAAGTATTTAGAATCAGTAGTTGCTGACCAGTCATTGTCGTAAATCATTTTCTGCAAAACGTCCAAAATCGGATTTTGATGTCATATCAAAAATGTTATTTTTCCCTCTCTGCCACCTGGGCAAATAAGTGGAGCTATGGGGGTGCTTCTACAATGCGTACTTTGCACTTGCTGATTTTCAAACAAAAATATGAGTAGTTTCACTTTTAAAATCTGTGCACATGATGTGCATTAAAAGCTTGTATCTATGCAAGCTAATCTGAAAATAGCCCCCATAGCTGGTTGTGGTGCTCTGACCTTTTTGTTTACTTTTTGGGACTTTGGGTAACTGATTGTCGTATTACAAGAATGCATTTAAGCAATACAGAGAACTGCTACGCTCTCAAACAGATGCTATGTCAATAACTTGCCTTGGTCATTTTCAAGTCAAACTTGCGTGTGCTCAACAAGAGAATAAGACTGAATATAGCCTTCAAGTCCCACTGAGACCAAAAGCTGTGGCAATTAAATAAATCCCATTCAATTCATCTTTAATTGTTTATGAAAAACCTACATTTAAAAAACAAGCAGTTTTCAAACTAGCCACTAGCACAGTCCACACATACTTTTTACCCATAGAAAATTATGGTTGATGCAAAGTAACTGTGGACCTTTTGTGTGCTTTATGTGTGGATAGAATTTTCATATGCAAAACAAGGTGTTTGTATTTTCAAAAAAATGTACATGCTATTTTCTGATCTAGTCCATCGGAAAATCTTGTTCAAATGTGACTAAAGGATGTATGTTGTGGCACACATTAAGGGGCATAATCGAACGGGGTGCCCAAGTTTTCCTGAGGATGTCCTCGCAGGACGTCCCGGCGAAGGGGCGGGGAAACCTGTATTATCGAAACAAGATGGGTGGCCATCTTTCGTTTCAATACTACGGTCAGGGATGCCCAAATCTCAACATTTAGGTCGACCTTAGAGATGGTCGTCCCCAATTTTCGGTGATAATGGAAACCAAGGACGCCCATCTCAGAAACGACCAAATCCAAGCCATTTGGTCGTGGCAGGAGCCAGCATTCGTAGTTCACTGGTCCCCCTGACATGCCAGGACACCAACCGGACACCCTAGGGAGCACTGCAGTGGACTTCAGAAAAAGCTCCCAGGTGCATAGCTCCTTTACCTTGTGTGCTGAGCCCCCCAAAACCCACTCCCTACAACTGTACACCACTACCAAAGCCCTTAGGGATGAAAGGGGGCACCTAGATGTGGGTACAGTGGGTTTCTGCTGGGTTTTGGAGGGCTCACATTTACCACCACAAGTATAACAGGTGGGGGGGGGGGGGGGGGGATGGGCCTGGGTCCACCTGCCTGAAGTGCACTGCAGTACCCACTAAAACTGCTCCAGGGACCTGCATACTGCTTCATGGAGCTGGGTATGATATTTGAGGCTGGCATAGAGGCTGGAAAAAATATTTAAAAAATATGTTTTAGGGTGGGAGGGGGTTAGTGATCTCTGGGAGAGTAAGGGGAGGTCATCCCTGATTCCCTCCAGTGGTCATCTGGTCATTTAGAGCACATTTTTGTGGCTTGGTTGTAAAAAAAAAAGAAAAAAGGACCAAGTCAGCCGTGTTCGTCAGGGACGCCCTTCTTTTTTCCATTATCGGCTGAGGATGCCCATGTGTTAAGCACGCCCAGGTCCCACCTTTGCTATGCTTCCGACACGCCCCCGTGAACTTTGGTCGTCCCCACGACGGAAAGCAGTTGAGGACGCCCAAAATCGATTTGGGCGACCCTGGGAGGACGCCCATCTCCTGATTTGTGTTGAAAGTTGGGCGCCTTTCTCTTTCGAAAATAAGACTGATAGTGATTTTTTTAGGCAGACCGGAAAAGGCAGTTTTCAAATTAAGTTGCACAGCTAAATTGCCATTTTCACATATAAAAGGGTTTTGAAAATTATCTCTACATAAAGGTGTGTAAGACAGAGACAAAAACAAGTTGTTGAAAGCATGTGTGTAAATGTTTAACATAATGGCATTTACATGAATTAGAGAATGACATGGGGACAGAGTTTGTCCCTATCCCCGTGGGTTCTGTCTCCATCCCCACCCCACCCCATCGCCCCCGTCTCCGTCCCCGCAGGCTCTGTCCCCATCTGAAGAAGCCTCAAACATTTATTTTATATTTAAATCTTTTTATTAAAGTATGAAAAGGAACAATATGCTATGCAGCTGTTGTGTATAAATTACAAATAGAAAACAATAATAACAACGAGCAGCTATAATAACCTTCCTCCCCACCACTAGCCTCTACCCTTCTAACCCCAACAATAGCTGATTTCTACTACCCCAAGGAATCCTAATCCACCTTGTTAAAATGTCCAGGGGTACAAAATACATCACATTTTGTATGCCCCAGAGGGCAGAAATATGCCCTATGAAGCACTATTATGATTTTTTAAATCTGTGGATGAATAAGAAGTCATCAACAATCTCAGGATTCAGTCTACCTCTCCTGTCTCCCACAGCCCTTCCTGCAATAGAAGATGTCTTCTTAGAAGATGTGCTGGTAACAGGATGTACAGGACATGCAAAGTTTGCTAGTTGTGGCCAGCATATTTGCTTGTTTTTCCAAAAAATCAAAATATCGTTGTAGGCATCACTCAAACATTAACAAAGTTTCAAAGTAGAAAATGACGCGGGGACAGTCTGTCCCCATCCCCACGGTTAACGTGGGTCCCTGTCATTCTCTAACATGAATATGTGTAAACATTTTGCCTAAGGCCTCATAGTGCCTGGAGAACCAGGAGAACTAGGTTCAATTCCCACTGCAGCTCCTTATTACTCTGGGTAAGTCACTGCTAACTCTCCACTGCCCCAGGTACAAAATAAGTACCTGCATATAATATGTAAATCGCTTTGATTGTAACTACAGAAAGGAAGTATATCAAATCTTACCCCTCTTTCCCTATCATTTGTTTAATTTGCATAGTGTGTATTTGCAAACGGAGTGTCACATGCGTCAGAATACTGTTTACACCAGCTCTATGCTTGTGCCTAAGTGCATACTTTCCTTTACAGAATAGGCTCCTACCACATGCCCTCCTGGCACCTAATTATAGGGATCTTGCTATAGAATTGCCCCTTGTATTATTATTATTATTATTTATTGCACTTGTATCCCACATTTTCCCACCTATTTGCAGGCTCAATGTGCTTACAAAGATCTGTTATGGCATTGCCATATCAGGTTAAATAATACAATTGGTGTTATAAAGAGGTTAAAGAAGACAAGAGGATTTGTTCAAGTAGTTGTAGAAAGATACAATCTGAATTATGTTGGATAGGTGTTGTGTTATAGTTAGTTAAGGGTTCTCGTGGTAGACTTTGTTAAGGAGGTAGGTCTTCTGGGATTTGCGGAAGTTGATTAATTCATTGATATGAGTACAGATACAGAGCAATGAGATCAGGTACAGTCCACTAATACAATGCACAGAAAAAAAAAGTTCAACATTGATAGGGAACACAGTTATCAATGAAATAGAGACCCACCTTTTCTACAATAAAAGCTGTTATACCATGGGATGCTGGATTTGCATTTGGGTTTGTTTTAGCATAAACAATCAGAACATCAGCATCTGGCCCGTTGGTGATCCAGAACTTGTTCCCATTCAATACATAATGGTCTCCTGAAAATATACATAAACACCTGAGAAGTCACTATGCTGATCTCTACATGAAAAAGCAGCTCAGGCTTACTCCATTTAGCGGAGAAGGGCGGGTCTGGGAGGATAGTAAAGGGACATTCAACTTCCATAAACATGTTGAATAGATGACAAACATACAGTGCAGTCCAACAAATTTCTAGAAAAAGGGTTGATTCAGGCATAATAAAGAAATAATTTCTTCACAGACAAAAGGTACTATTTACAATGTAATAGGACCATATACTCACATATCCTGTCTTCTGTGAGCAGCATGTTTACTAAATGAAAAATGATGGCAAATAGAAACAATATAATGGCAAATAGGAACCGTAAGGTCCATCTGATCTGTAATGCAAGACCTGTAGCAAGAGGTAGTGGTGGTGGGGCTGGTTGACAATACCGACTGTAACATGATCAAATTTGACAAAAGCACTGGAGAGGGGACGTTTTCAAAAATTATGGCTTTAGCATTTCCATTTTAGGAAACTGATAAAATTAGGAAATTTGGGGGGGGGGGGGGGGGGGGGAGATAACCCACCGGAAGAAGCAGTTACAAAAGGTTAAAAATATGCAGCATGGACATTGTGTAAAAACACCATCTTAGAAGCCTAGAACAATTGTATTCCATGCATTATACAATGGGGAAAGCATGTGGAGCACAGCTCATGGCACTCTTTCCAGCACACGTGTGTGTGTGCGCTCATGTGTGGCTTTATCTGTGTTGTCTTGGTGTGCCTCAGGACTGGAGGCAGAGAGGAAGTTTGACTAGAATGATGCCCAAACCTTCCATTGGTTTGGACTCAATAAAAAGAAAACAAAACCCAGTGGAATATGATATCTATTATGTGTCACTGTCAACAGACTTCAAAGGATGGATTTTACAGTTTAACCACAGGGTGCCACCGGCCCAAGACAACAGGTACTGCCATGCTTCTCCAACACTAGAAAGCCATAAACACAGAAACTAACAAAACTACACAGTTCAACCACTAGGTGCTACTCTACATAGCAATACTGAGCAAGCTATATGGTTTGATCATTAAGTTTCAAGGAAGAATTTATGACAAAAATTGAAACATTCATCAGAATCACTAAAAGCCAGCCCAGCAAGGAGGGAGTAGAGAGGAAAGCATGCAGAGTGTTACTCATGAAATGATTTCCGACCCCCTGTGCCTGTGGATTTACCTGCCATAAATTTAGTGTGAAACCTAGTGAGAGGATAAAGGATAGGAAGGGGGGTTGAAGAGGAAAAAGGAGCACTTTCCTAACAGCTACATTTTAATGGATCACTGTTTCTATGCTGCAGATGCTGGAATGCCCTCTCCGATTATATGGCCCTTCAATTTCTATGGTAGTCCTTAATACATGAGCAAGAGCTTATTAAGTGAGCCTGGTTGTAATAGGAGTTCAGTATTTTGATCACAGGACATATCACCCAACCTTCTTCAATTCTGACCTGCATTACAACCCATAATGCTGAAAGCAGTTTGGATACAAGGGGAACACATAACCAGTGTGTGGGCTTCTCCGTGGATGGTCAGTTCTTGCACAGAGATATTCCACATCACCACCAAGATGGTAGAATTCCCAGTGAACTAGAGTATGGAACTGGGCTTCTAGGGCATTTGAGACAATGTCACAACCACAGGGAATACTAAAAAAAAAAACAAACAAACCAAAAAACCTACCTTATTTTCCAGATACTGGTGGCTGCAAAGTTCCTGGAAATCCCTCCCTCATCCCCAACTACTGAATCCTGACAGGCATAGCTGTTCAAGATTCAATAGGCACAGTTATCAAGGGGATGTTTATAGGCTAACAGCATGCTTATGGGAGGACAGGAAAGGTGTTGGTTGTTTTCAGTGCTGTGTAGTGGCACTTAGGAGTCTGATTTACTGAGCCTTTGTAAAAATACACAGAATGGAAAAATAACCTTAGCAAATAAGGACCTAATGAGCTGTGGCAGACCTCAAAGGGGATGCCCCTACCTTTCTGCCTCTAAGTTGAAAGAACAGTTGAGATGTCTCTTGCTGCTTTCTCCTCAAGTCAAAAAAAATTTGTGAAACCCTGACTTATGGCACCGTATCGATTCTGGAACACCAATCCCTCTGTTTTAATTTGTTTCTAAATAAAATTAATCTAACTTGATGAGGAGTTTTACTATTCCATGTGCAGTGGAACATGTGATTTTGCACAGCAAATTTAATTTTAAAACTTGAAAGGAAAGCATCTGAAGTAAATAAGGTAGTTTTAGCAAATATTGACTTGTATGGTGACATGGAAAATTTTCCTGATGTGATGGCAACGTTTGAGCTTCTAAATTAAGTGCTTACATCTTTCCACAATGTAATTTAAATCCCAACACCTGAACATATGAATGCATTTCTTGAACTGAATTGGGCAGTTAAATAAGGGTCTGTAGATTTATAACCTTACATCTTAACAGATTAGTCTTTCGATACAGGATGGGCCACTTTGGTAGGGCCAGATGAATGCAAGGGTGCAAAATGAGCCCAGTTAAAGAAAGGAAGCATTATCAGTAAAACTTCATCTGGGGCATTGTGTCCCACTCTTGAAACCATGCCTCCAAAGGAACGTAGCAGTGGTTCTCAAACCTGCCTTGAGGGACCATCAGCCAGTCGGATTTTCATGGTATCCCTAATGAATATGAGAGATCTGCATGCCTGTCACCTCTCTCATATGCAAATTCATTAGGGATATCCTAAAAACCTGACTAGCTGGTGGTCCCCCAGGACAGATTTGAGAACCACTGCTCTAGACCCAGAGTGGGATATGATGCACCAGATGAAGATTGACTGATAATGCTTCCTTTTTCTTTGCATTCCTCTGGCCCTGGTATGGTTGACCCAAGAAAACTGTGGACCACTGCCTTTTTGATCACCATAAACACAGAATCAGGATAGGAACATAAGGCATGGCTTACCTATTTTCTCAGCTTTTAACCTCATGGAAACTACATCAGAGCCAGAGTTCGATTCACTCATTGCCAGAGCGCCAATATTCTTTCCACTGATCAGCTGATGATACAAAAATCACAATAAAGGTTGGTCTGAGTACATTAGGTCTGGTCCATTCCCTCTACAAGTGTATCGAATTTTCTTGAAACAGAGGCAAAAAACCACCATACATGACAAAGTGAACAGAGCAAGTAAGGTATATAGACAATTTTGACAAATAAATAAATTCAACAGTTTAAAAATCTTTAATAAATAAAATCAACAGTTTAAAAAATATAAAAGGTTTAATAATTAACAATGAGTGCCTGCATCAAGGATAATAGGAGCCAGCACCGTTGGTGCAACGGGTACTGAGCACCCGCAATATTGAGTGGACTCCTTCATTGTGTCCAAGCAGGGGTAATTTGTATCATGTTTGACACTCCCAATCATTTAGAAATATTGGCACCTATGCCAGGGATGTATAACTGCGATGAGGAAGCAAGAGTAGAAGTAAGGAAAACTCCCTAACCAGTAAAAAAAAAACCCAGCATAAAATAAAAAGACTCTTGCAGAACCAGGGATGGGGAGGTTGCAATGTATTATCTAGACCGCTCACTGCTTTTAAAAGGGAACCAATCACCTTAGAGGAGGAGGAGCTTCAGTTTCCTTGGAGCCACAAAAGACTGCCTCCCACGCAAGGCGGGGTGATGTTCCACTGCCACACCCTAAGGATACTGTGGCTGCTGAAGAGGCTGAACTTGAATCCATGGAAGTGGGAACAGCTAGAGATTACCAGGAACCCCTAGTGCTGGACCATTGGCAGACTACTGCATAAGGAGCTGAAATTATTTTAAGCAAATATATATAAACTTTTCCTTTTTCACAGCCACAGGAGTGGAGGATAGCAAACCTACTCTGAATAAGAATCTATCCTGTGGGTGGGGCTGTGACAAACCAAGCTAGCCAACTATAGAAATGCTAGTTTAAAGCTGGTCAGTCTGAAGACCCGAGAGAGGGAAGGAAATTAGGAGAGCTGTTCAAAGACTGTTGTTGACTATTGAGCTGGAAGAAAAGGGCTTTGGGGGAATAAGTTGGGCCTGATTTGTTTAGGATAAAAAAATTAAAGACAAATCACTGGAGGACTTATGGGAGCTCATTGTTTGCCCGATTTGAGGCTCTCTTCTTTCTGAACAGAAAGTAAAGAAACATTTAAAGAGACTTTATCTGAGTGAGTCTTCTTTTGTGTAGACTTTGGAAATTTCACCCCGAGTGTACATTACACTTACAAGGGATCCCTGCTGAACTACAGCTACACCAAAAGCACATATGGCTCTGGATTCTCTTGGACAGGAATCTTAGAACTCTTGAGGACAGCTTGCCAAGAAGACATGCCACTATATATAAAGGCTGTCCTATGAACTGGCATGTGCAATTTATCTCTATGTTCTTAATGAAAGATTGTTGGATATGAAATATTTTTGTTAATTTACTGATTTATTCTATTTGTTTTTTGTCTTACCCTGCATCAAGGGTATAGAAACTATTGCCAAAATCTGGACATATTGGATTTTATCTGTTAAATTTTATGTATTTAATTGTCTTATTGTTAAACCTTGACTCGTCTGTATGCCTTGCTTGCCCTTCTCACTGTATACTTTTCTTCAATTAAATGTTATCTGGATGATAAACCATGCTCCTCATATATCCAGCTCCAAAGCTCCCATCCATCCTTAGGTTCAAATCTTCTTTGGCTTGTCTGGCTGCTGCTCCTGCCTACCTTCAGGGTGTCTGTGTTTTCTTATGTCCTTTCTCTCACCTGCTCTTGTGGACCCAGCTGACTACTGTATAAAAATGCTACAGCTATGAGCCTTGGTCCCCTGCCTAGACTTTGGTTCAGGCTCTAAAATGAGGGAAAAAAAGCTTACAGGCCTGTGTGGCTCTTGCTTGAACTCCCAGTGTTGGAGCACTGCAGAGAACAACAGGAAACACAAGGGTGGGGGTCCAAAGGACAGAGTGACATTGTGGTCAGCCATGGTGTGAGAAAGGAAAGGTGTAGCTGGATGCAGGGTCTTGCTTAAGATTTGTGGTCAAGCGAGCTACAGACAAAACCATGTTAGCAAGATAGAAGCTACTCATTAGTATGAGCCAATCAGTAGTAACCATGACATTAGCATAGATCCAATCAGGTATATCTATTGTCATATTATCCATATCCTGAGGGCACCTATAAAAATCAGAGTATTTCCTGGTTTGAGCTAGAGAGAAGGGTTGCCACTCTCTCTCTCCAAGGGAAACCAATGTGACCAGCAGAATTGACAAATTACCTAATTGCTTTCCCTTGTAAAACCTTTAATTGGTAAAAGAAATTATAAAAGATTAGGAACTAATTAACACCAGTTTGCAGCTGGATTATTATATTCCTATAATTAATTGATTGTACATGCCTGTTTTCAATCACTGATTTGACTTGTATCTTGGCAAATAAACTCCTCATCCCAAATGATGATCTGTGGGCTTCACTTAATGATGAAAGGCTGTAAGTATAAATGCTTTTGCTGTATCAGGCTATCTTTCGCTGCATTGTATAACTTGTAATCTAAATCCAGTTTGTCATAAGGCTGGTATCTTTTCCTTAGACCTAACGTCTCTCTCAGTGGCAATTCCTTTTAGAACTTCACAACTTCTTGATTACCCCAGTACTAGTGTTCTTTAGAGATGGAGTCAGATTTGAGGTCTCTGAACTCCTATATTAAAACAGTACCCTCCCACAACCAGAGAAGGAGGAGTCCACATCACCTTAGGTAAGTACTTCTTCTTCTGCGCTTCATTGCCATTACGCACTAACTGGTTGATGCACAAATTTGAGTGGGCACCATAACTCAATGCAACAGCAGCTGAGGCTCGAGACAATTCTTCCATCACCAAGATGTGGTCCAAATATCCCATATCAGATCCTCCATATTCCACTGAAAGAAAAGCAGGCACAGGTGAGTATTCAGTCCTGATATATTCCCATCTTCCCTACATAGACAATTTCAATACTGAGATAACAAATTAGAATAAATAATAGCTTATTGGAGTTTAATGTATTCTGTGATAGACCAAAGCAAGACTACATACACAGGGTGGGAAGGGGGAGATGCACGAACAAATCTGAGGAGGAGGTACACTAGCTGGTGAAGTCAGATTGGGAAATTGCAAATAAAAAAATTGTGTCATTGTCTAGCAACAATTCTCGTAAGGAGTATCCACTGAGGACCCTAAAGAGAAGCATTGGCTCTTCTTGATGTTGATCTCATGATTCACAATATGCCACTAAGTATTTTAAACCTGTTCATGGTGTCGACACAAATACAATGAGGCAATCGGAAGTGGTGCAACAGGATTCCAACCTTCACTGGGGCAGAGATGATGGTTTTCACAGATAAGAGGCCAGCCCAGCCCCGAGGCCACACGCTGTGTACCTGCACTAGGAGGTCACTTCTAGCTCAGTCAGTAGGAAAAATAAGGAAAGCATTGCTTCCAATCTTTCTCTCTGGTGTCCTAGCTGTCCCTGGACTACAGCAGCTCTGCAAGTCCCAGAAAAGGGAACAGGATCATGTCAGCTCCTTAGTTTCTGTAGCTGATTCAGAACACATGAAAGAAAACTGATGTTCAGTGAAAATACAGCACACTTTCCATTAACTGCACAAGTCAGAGAGAGGGTATGTGCATCACAACTTGTCAGAGACCGTGTGAGATGCAGTAACTTGTATGGAAGTGATTGTGTGAGTGCATGATAAGAGTGCAGGACAGTGTGATTACAATCAGCAGGGTCACTGTAACTGTCAGATACTAGAAAGTTACATCAGAAGGCAAGAGTCAACAGAGGGAAGGCCCCCAGGCCTGGGGGGGCGATTCTCCTCATGGCTGTACCTTCCATCTTAAGTAGAGGAGTGTGGTAGCCGTGTTAGTCCACTCAAGGTTATCAATAGAAATCAACCAAAATAAAAAATGGAAAAGAAAATAAGATGATACCTTTTTTATTGGACATAACTTAATACATTTCTTGATTAGCTTTCGAAGGTTGCCCTTCTTCATCAGATCGGAAATAAGCAAATGTGCTAGCTGACAGTGTATATAAGTGAAAACATTCAAGCATTACTATGACAGTCTGACAGGGTGGGAGGATGGGGGTGGGTCGGAGGTATGCATGGGGACATCAAAGCATATCATTGATATTCTAACAGGATGGGTGTGGATAGGTGAGGGGTGGGGTGATCAACAGAGACATACAGCTTTATGGTTTATAATGGGCTAGGAACCCCAGGTCCTTGTTAAGTCCTTTCTGTTGGGTGTTAAAATATTCAATCATTCTGACTTCAAAGGTCTTACGTTCTTGTATGGTTTTAAAGTTACCTTTCAGTATTCTCACTGTGAAATCACTGGTACAGTGTCCTTGTTCTGTGAAGTGCTGTCCCACCGGGGTGGGGGCCCTACTGGCTGTATTGTTCATGTGATGTCTATGTAAATTGAATCTTGTCTTAAGCATCTGGCCTGTTTCTCCAATATAGCATCCTTCGTTACATTTTTTACACTGAATGATATATACCACATTGGAAGATGAGCAATCTGCTACAGTACAAGGAGAAAAAATCCACAGACAGAATTCCCCTTGTAGTGACATACAATCCAGAGCTGGAAAAACTGAGGAAAATCATAAGAGATCTACAACCTATACTCCAGGAGGATGAATTACTGAAAGAGATATTCCCATCCCCACCAGTAATGGCCTTCCGACAACCACCCAACTTAAAACACAAGCTAATCAGAAGTAAACTTCCATCACAGACTGAAAAGGAACAGAAGGGCACACGTCCCTGTAATTTATCCAGTTGCAAACTATGCCAAAATATTTCACAGGACCCCACAGTCATCCACAAAAGAAAGATATTCAACATAAAGGGATCTTTCACTTGCTCATCTTCCAATGTGGTATATATCATTCAGTGTAAAAAATGTAATGAAGGATGCTATATTGGAGAAACAGGCCAGATGCTTAAGACAAGATTCAATTTACATAGACATCACATGAACAATACAGCCAGTAGGGCCCCCACCCCGGTGGGACAGCACTTCACAGAACCAGGACACTGTACCAGTGATTTCACAGTGAGAATACTGAAAGGTAACTTTAAAACCATACAAGAACGTAAGACCTTTGAAGTCAGAATGATTGAATATTTTAACACCAACAGAAAGGACTTAACAAGGACCTGGGGTTCCTAGCCCATTATAAACCATAAAGCTGTATGTCTCTGTTGATCACCCCACCCCTCATCTATCCACACCCATCCTGTTAGAATATCAATGATATGCTTTGATGTCCCCATGCATACCTCCGACCCACCCCCATCCTCCCACCCTGTCAGACTGTCATAGTGTTGCTTGAATGTTTTCACTTATATACACTGTCAGCTAGCACATTTGCTTATTTCCGATCTGATGAAGAAGGGCAACCTTCGAAAGCTAATCAAGAAATGTATTAAGTTATGTCCAATAAAAAAGGTATCATCTTATTTTCTTTTCCATGTTTTACTTTGTTTGATTTCTATTGATATCCTTATAGCTGCAAATGCAAGTAGAGAGCCTCAGCAGGGGGGGGGGGGGGGGGAGAGTAAGACAGACAGTGATGCCGGACCCACAGTATTTTTTTTTGGACTGAAAGACAAGGCTTTTTACCACCTCACGGGGAGATAAAAATTATTCAAGCACCTGTGGTAACTTTTTTTTTTTTAACTGCAGATTTACCGTGGGTCCCTATCCCCATTTCATTCTTTACCTAGTATTAATAAGGTTTATGTTATGTTAGTGAGATTACATCAGGATACAGAAATGCCTTTGTGTGGTGAGTTTTACAGGGAAACAAATGGTGCTGCCTGTATGCTGTGTTGGGAAGATTAAAAAAAAAAAAAAAAGAAGGTGTTAATGGGGAAGGAAAGAGAAAGGGATGTGTTGCTGGTTATCGAGGATGTGCTAGCTCTATGTGTCTATGTAGTGAGGAGGCAAGAGAAGAACGGCCCAGCTGTATGTGTGTGTGTGGGAGGGGGGTGGTCACGGACAGGGAAAGGTATGTCTGCTGTAGGTGTGCAAGGTAGTATGTATGATGCATGGGGGGAAGAGACAAGAGAGGGATGAGCTGGGTGTTATGTGTGTGTGTGTGTGGGGGGGTCAGAAAGATGAACAGGCTGGCCATGTTCATTGGGGAAACAGAAAGGAACAGGTTGGCTGGGGGAGGGAAATACACAAATATTCTGGCTGTAGGTGTGTGTTTGAGGCAGAAAGAGGTGCAGTGTGCATTTAGAAAACAGACAGGCTGACCATGTGTAATGGAGAGGGGCATAGAGAGAGAAAGAGGGAGGGGGCAGACTGGCTGTATGTGTCTGTGTGGGGAGACAAGAGAGGGACATTTTGCCTGTAGATGTGTGCATGGGGAAGGAGGGGGGAGTGCAGAAAGAGGTGGCAGTGCACATAACAGAAGGGGGGACAAAAGAGGATCAGGTTAGCACTGTTGAATTGGGAGGACACAAAAGAGAGGGACGGGATGGGCTGGGCTGTATGTGTGTGGGATAGTGCAGAAAGAAAAGAAGTGATAGTATGCACTGGGTGAGGAGGCAGAGAGATGAATATGCTGGTCAATTGCACCGGGAAGGGGGACAGAGATGGATATGCTGGCTGTAGGTGTGTGAAATGTGTGGGGTAGAAAGAGGTGGCAATGTGTATTGGGAGGGGTTAAAAAGAGAGGGCCAGTCTGGCCATGGTTTATTCAGACTTTCTAGACTGCTCAAGCTGCCACGGCAGAACGAAGCAGTGTACAGGCTAATAAAAAAAATAGAAAACAAGAAAAGAATGATAAATAAACATTCTTCCAAAGAGAAAAAGAGAAAAGACAGAGAGGAGTAAGTCAAGAAAGATAAAAGGTAGAGATGAAGATCTCCAGTTGGTGAGATTCCACATTAATCAGACACTTCAAAAGCCTGCCTAAACAGCCATGCCTTTAGCTCGGTTTTAAAATTGGTAGGATTCAGCGCGGAAGGAGCAGAGGTTATTCCAGATGTGAGGAGATAAGACGAAAAAGGAATAACGCCTAGTTGATTCATAATGGCCAAACTTAGGACCTGGGAGGACAAGACAATGATCATCAAGGGAACACAGCACCCATGCAGGAGAATAAGGAATGGTGAAACAGGCAAGATAGTCTGGTAGATCAACCCTAAGTGCGTTAAAAGTTAGAAGGGCGACTTTGTAAATTATTCAGTACTCTACAGGCAACCAGTGATGCTGATTAAGAAACGGGGTACAATGATCACAGCGAAGGGCGTGACAAAGACGATGGACAGCGATATTCTAAAGAGATTGGAGTTTTGTTTTTGTTTTTTTAGTGATGATTGGGAAAGGCCAGCATAGACAATATTGCAGTAATCGAGTTGTGACGTAAAAAGGGAGAGAATCAATTCGTGGAAAGTATTGTGGTTGAAAAAAAAATGATGAACAGCGCAAAGCTGACAAAACAGGAAAAAAAGAAATCTTAGATAATTGAGAGATTTGTGGATGAAAAGAAAAGGTAGAATCCCAAATGATCCCAATATAGCAAAAATTCGAGACCAGGGTGACCTGGGTCCCAAATACAGAGATAGATGTAGGTGGAGACAGGGTACCAGTGAACCAGCAGGCAATCATCTTGTCAGCATTGAGTACTAAGCGGTGATCTTCTAACCATTTTGCTACTTAAGTTAAACAGGTCTGTAACACAGCTATGGAAGAGGGGGTAGGATATGAAGGGTAGGTCGGGTAAAGAAGGATATTATCAGCATAAAAATATGCTGTGATACCTAAAGACTGAATGAGTGCTGCAAGAGGGCTCAGAAATAGATTAAATAGTAAACGAGAAAGGATACAAACTTGGGGAACACCACAGGAAAATTTCCTAGTAGCTGACGAGGAAGAAAAGGTAGCAGATCTAAAAGAACGATGAAACAGAAAAGAAGTGAACCAAGAGAGAACGTCGCTAGCAATGCCCAAGAGATGAGAAAGAAGAAGGGAGTGGTCTATAAGGTCAAAAGCTGCAGAAAGATCAAGGGAAATGGCCAAGGGGGAGGAGTGGCCTAGTGGTTAGGGTGGTGGACTTTGGTCCTGGGGAACTGAGGAACTGAGTTTGATTCCCGGCACAGGCAACTCCTTGTGACTCTGGGCAAGTCACTTAACCCTCCATTGCCCGCCGCTTTGAGCCTGCCATGAGTGGGAAAGTGCGGGGTACAAATGTAACAAAAAAAAAAAAATTGGGGAAAGAGGGATGACGGAGAGGGATGGGTTGGCTGTACGTGTGTGTGAAAGGAGGGAGCAGAAAGGGGTGGCAGATAGATGGACAGGCTGGCTTTGTATGTGGGGAAGGGGACAGGCTAGACATGTGCAATGTAGGGACAAAGGAACGGTTTTGTTTTAATGCTTTATGTAGTAAATCCTGCCATGGTCCTTATATTCTTCTCCTATATCTACACTAAAATGTACAGCATTTAAAGGGTAGAAAGTGCATTTTCTGGCACTTCAGTCATTTGGCCAATGGCTTGCAAATATGACAACTTTGTGAAATTTGGTTCGCTGTGCCAAGAGGATGTAGGTAGAGACTTTGTTTTGGAAGTTAGTGCAGGCATGCTAGACTGATCTAGGTCCTGAGTGACTTTTTTGTAGGGTTGTATTGCTTCACAATGTGTCTGGGAATTAGAGAGTTTACACTGAAGTTAACAAGATTACACTAGAATTAGAAATGTTTCTGAACGGTGAGTTTTATGAGGAAGTTTTCTGGCTCTGCACCCGTTGTTGAGGGAGGACCAAGGGGCTGTGAGGATGCAGAACTTGTTTGGCTTTAATACCTTATGGTGTGCTGCTGGGGGACTATACCTCTTTGCTTCACCTAAAGGTGGTGCTGTCACACAGCTGATGGCATACTTTAGGAAAGGAGACTACTGGCTTCTGGGACAGATTTACTGAAGTTTCTTTACTCACAGACACAGAATAGGAAAAAAGCCTACTAAATCAGTTTCTAAAAGTGCTATTGCTGATCTGGGAGGGGATTCTCGCCCCTCATTGCCCCCCCCCCCCCCCAAAAAAAAAAAAAAAGAATCATTGCAGACAGTATTGGAGGGGTGCCAAAGGAGGTCTTTACTGCTGGCTCCTAAGTTTTTGAGCTGGCTCCTAGATTTAATAGAAGTGTCAAGGCCTGCATTACAGCCCTCCCAGCTCAAACCACTAAACTCCATCTTCTTAGCCACATTGTTGTCCCACCTCTTCCTGACTGCTGCCTCACTACCTTTGTGCGTCTTCCCAAGTGCCTTCCCATGTGGCCTCTCTGGCCACATGGGTATCACTTCCAGGTCCTTGGCCAAATTCTGCATGGCACAGAATTCTAGGAGTAAACTACACAGAGCTTTTAACACAAAACACTCCAGTGTACCCAGGAAGAAGTTACCATAAAAACAAGGAAGAAAAAAAAAAGGAGGGAGAGATCCAGAATGAGAAGAAAGGATAGACTCACCAGGAGCCGTGATTCCTAGCACTCCTAAGTCCCCCAGCTTCTTCCAAAAGGCCTACAAACACAAAACAGAACTATCAAAATAAGCCCAATGTGTACTGCCACACAGGAGATCAAAGCCATGGACTGGAATTCTATGGTGACAATGTTTACTGCTTGTGGGAAGGGGCTCAAGCTGTTATACAATGGTGATGCTTACTGGTCAGAATCAGGGAGCATGCTCACTGGATTCTGAAGGGATCCACAGTCCAAAGGATTGTCAGGAAAGCAACAGAACTGGGTATTAGGAATTTAGAGTTTTTTTTTTTGGGGGGGGGGGGGCTGAGGGAACCTAAAAATAAGGGAAGACTGATGCAGCCATGACTATCTAAGATTAGCAAGGCTGTGATGTGGATTTCTGCCCATAAAATTTACTTCCCTTTATTGCTTAAAATGGGCTCCCAATTTAACAATGGGTTTGGTTAGCGTGTACTTCAGTTTATCTGAGGGGATTACGGCCCATACCAGGTCCACTCTCATTTTAAGTTGTCTTCTTATATTAAGGGAAGGGGGAACTTGAAACAGCAAAGGAGAGTTATCACACAAAAGTATTTTCTTCTATTCATTTGGAGCTGACATTTTGCTGGGGATTCCCACTTGCATGGCTAACTCATCCAGCCTATCATTACAGAAAACTAAACTTGCCTACCTGTTAACAGGTGCTCTTTGCACACAGTTCATAGTTTATTCTTATTCACTAAACTGCCTATAAAAGTGCTTATCTAGGTGGTGTACAATATAAAATAACTGAGCAGGGGGAGTTAGCAAAATGGGAACATGGAGGCCTAGGTTACAATTAAAAAGAACAATCTAAAACATACCAATTATAATATAAAAGCTAAGCTGTAAGTTTCAAGGGGCTACTTTCTACTTATGATACAACAGGGAGGAAGGAAATATCACCATTTAACAGGACCCAAATTCCAATGCAGTTGGGTCAACCACAAAATGTAGACGTGGTGGGAACACCATGGTGCTGCATGTTATGTGATCCCCTTCAGAAAAAGGATTTATGTGGGCTAAGACATAAGCCTGCCTCATCCCATTATAATGGATGATTACAATCTCAGTTTCACCACGTGCCTAATACACACTATTACGGTCTACAATAAAGTCTGGGGTAATATAGAATGGCGTGGAGAACCCTGGTGGAGCAGAGGTAATGGGAGGATCATTCCTGTAAAACATATATCTTTCTACCTTGTATACAATGTGTTTGCAAGCGACTATGGCATCCCCTGGGCAATAAAATTTTCAACAATCAGACAACAAAAACAAAAACGTGGAGAAAAAAAGACATCAGGTATTACAGAAATACCTCTTTGTCAAAGGACAAGCCTTTTGTATAATGAGGGAACCATATCAATCATGTGTCTTCAAAAAAAACTCCACAAAACTCTTTTGCCACTGGCTTAACCATGTGCTCTACAAACACTTGTAAAGGAGACCTAAATAACCCAATTTATAAGGCTTGGAAAGAGTACTTATCTTGGCTGAAGAATTATCCAACTTTATATTATGAACCCAGCCTCGCATACACTGTACTCCACACTTCTGTAAAGTCCCGACAGGGTCGCCATGTTTCGCTATGATATAGCTGCTTCAGGGGAATATTTATAAGAGTAAGAAAAGTCCAAGCTCATAACGTCTCGCCGTCTCCACTTTACTCTGGTTCAAAAAATGGCGGTATAAATTGGGTTATTTAGGTCTCCTTTACAAGTGTTTGTAGAGCACATGGTTAAGCCAGTGGCAAAAGAGTTTTGTGGAGTTTTTTTTGAAGACACATGATTGATATGGTTCCCTTATTATACAAAAGGCTTGTCCTTTGACAAAGAGGTGTTTCTGTAATACCTGATGTCTTTTTTTCTCCACGTTTTTGTTTTTGTTGTGTGATTGTTGAAAATTTTATTGCCCAGGGGATGCCATAGTCGCTTGCAAACACATTGTATACAAGGTAGAAAGATATATGTTTTGCAGATAATAGATTCTACCTATTCCGTTGGATTACAAGGATCATTCCTGTCCCATGAAGAAAACACAAATGAGGTAAAAGTTTGGGAATACTTCGCTTCTTTTTCAAGGTGGCGAGTAGGGACAGGGCTGGATCAGACATTTTTTTCTAAGCACATCCCTAGGTTATGCACAACTAATATGCCACTTAACAGCAATTCAAAGTCACTTCAGATCCTGGGTTCACAATAAGGTTTGTTGTTCAAGAATAAACCAGAATTTGCATCCACAAACACTCACTCTGCCTTCTACAGTTGACCTCATTAACCTATTTTATACAACGGAAGACAGCCTGCATGGCTGGGGAAAGAGCAGAAAATCTGTACATAACAGAAAAGGCCTTCTAGGCTTTTTTACAACTGTGAAAGAAAAGCCCTAAGTTGGTGCCATCTGATGACATGGCCTACTTGTATGGCTGACGACTCCTGCTCATTTATGGAGAAGCATACATACACTAAACACGGACAGAGACCCACCTTCATGTCTTTGAAGTCATTGTCCAGGTCAATCTGTTGGGCCTTTGGGGCCAGGTTCTCCTGACAAAATTTATACATGGTTTCTCTGAGCTATTGAAAAAAAAAATTAATATTAAATCCTACATAGCAAGGTTTACACATCTTAGCTGCCGTATATCATTAATTGGAGAATGAATCTCTCTCTCTTGTGCACCCTAAGACCATTCCACTGGCAACAGTAATTCTATTCCTGATGAGTGGCATAAACATTTTACTAACTTAAAATTGGCAGTAAGTTGATTTTCCAACAGATTGCCACAGCCAAAGAAAAAAAAAAGTACAGAATTATTTTCATAAATTTCAACATATTCCAAGGGGTGTGGTTATCAATATGAGCTACTGTTAAGATAGCATGAGTTCATGGTAAAGTAACCTATTTTAACATGTCCCATTTTATGTGATCAGACCTAGATACCAATAACTGGAGTTAACTGTAAAATAACATCTTAACGGTTGCCCATATTGATAATTTCCAACCTGATACACCATTCATTAAAGCAACATGAAAACTTTGGTCTTTTTATTGTACATCACTTTGCTGTGTGTGTTGAAAGGTGGTATAGAAAACTCCTCCATAAATTAATGGTGTAACTACTCAATCAGCAAACTTACCCATAATGAGTTCAGCTTACATGCTCTCTGCAAGTGCATTTTAACCTAGCTTTTCTCTCTTGTAATTTTGAGGATCACAACCTTCCGCCCACTATTCTCTAACCTTTGGTTTCTGCTGGCAGAAAAAGCAGTTTACAGGGAACACTTCAGCATAAGCTTAATTGTTGAATTGGATATCAGGCATGGAAGCATATTTTCAAAGCACTTAGACTTACAAAGTCTAAGTGCTTTGAAAATGAGCCCCATAATAACCTATAGAACTTTGTAAGTCTAAGGGGCCCTTTTACCAAGCTGCGTAAGCGTCTATGTGTGCCCAGCGTGTGCCAAAATGGAGTTACCGCACGGATACCGTGTGGCCCTTGCGGTAATTTCATTTTTGGTGCGTCTGCTATACGGGCCCGAAAAATATTTTTTTATTTTCTGGCGCACATCAGCTGCGCGCACCGAGTGGCATTTGGCACATGTAGGTCATTACCACCCGGTTACCACGTGAGACTTTACCACTAGGTCTATGGCTGGTGGTAAGGTCTCAGATCCAAAATGGTCGCACGGCAACTTTGATTTTGTCACACGTCCATTTTCATCAAAAATAAAAAAGGGCTTTGTTTACAGGCGCGCTGAAAAATGGATTGGCACACGCCCAAAACCCGCACCTACACTACCGCAAGCCATTTTTCGGCACACCTTAGTAAATGGACACCTAAGTGCTTTGAAAATGAGCCCCATGTTCTCGTAATGTTTATTTGAAGATGTAATGCCATGAATACAACTGTCTCCATCATAAAGCTTCTCCATCCTAGCCATGGCCTCCTGTTGAAAGGCACATACTGCACCTCCCTTCAGAATCCAGCACACGGAGTGGAAGAGAGTAACGTATCAGTGAGAGCAATGGGCTGAGAATAAGGAGGGAAGCCAGGACTGAAATCCCATCGCCACTCACCAAGATCGTAAGAAGTCACTTAACCCTCCACTAGGGCCAATGCTCTAATTGTTATGCCCTTAAGAGACAAGGAAACGCCTATTGTACCTCAATATAACTTACCCTGAGCTACTCCTGAAAAGGTATGAACAAAATCCCAAATCTCTTCCCCTTCCCCTCCCCACTTGTATCAGTCAGCATATGTTGCTACAGACTGTAAACCAAGATTCTCTCCCTACAGGGGGCTGACAATACTACCTCCACAGCAGTCCCAGCCCTACTCAATGCAAAGATCAAGAAATTAATCCATGCTGCTACTGGATTATCAGACCACCCCTGTTTTCCCAAACTTTTTTTTTTGGAGGAGGGGGGAGGGAGATTTAGCTCACACCTTTTCAGTAGTAATTCAAGGCAAGTTGCATTCAGAAGGCTTACAATCTAATGTTATACCTGAAGAAATGAAGGGTTGAGTGATTTGCCTAAAAATCACAAGGAGCAGCAGCGGTATTTGAACCCTTGTAGTCAGCTCAGTGATCTGACAATCTGTGAAGTCTCTGGTTTAGCATCAGCATTATTTGTTTTCTTTTGGTTATAGTTATTTTTCATTTGGACTACTGCAGTCTGTTTATTCTCTAATCCCCAATAGACCCAACTGCCAGGATGCAGTTGATTCAAAATACTGCAGCAAAGTAGTCAAGAGGACAGGGAGGTGGGAAAGGTTAACTTCAAAACTTCAGTGGTACAAAAAAAAAATTCCATTAAACATTTTACCTCATATTATCCTATGGACAATAGTTAAGGCAGAGATGCCAAGTTACCCAGTTCCAGGCTGGAGACTTTTCGGCCTGTCCTGATTTTGACCTTACATCCCATTGTAGTGTGGGGTTTGTAGTGCCTGATCCTACCCATTGAAATCAGTACAGCAGGTCCCATAATGCAACACATGAGGGTGGTCAGAAATCCAGGACTGTCCCAAAATCTCTAGCCTTGCACTGGGTAACTTGTCATTTCTGTTAAGGCACCATCAAATTTACGTAAATATGTGTCGGTGTATACTCTTGGTTTTTGCCAGGTACTTGTGACCTAGCTTGGCCACTGTTGGAAACAGGATATTGGGCTAGACGAACCATTGGACTGACCCAATATGGCTACTCTCATGTTCTTATGTAACATTCATCATACTCTATACGTTTGTGGATTAATAAGTACAAATAGGAGAACCTTTACTGATGGGGAGAGGGAGCCACAAAAATGGAACCTGATGCCTAAATCTTAGTTTGGAATAAAATTATAAGCTATTTCTGTGAAAGCTGTGGACTTTTACAAGGAGTTAATAACCAATTAAACTGACATGATCCAGGTCTAGTCAGAATTTCTTTGTATTAGTAAAACATATTGTAGAAATGATGCTACAAGTTGTTCTCTTTTCTCCGTTTTGTTACAATTCACCCCACATCTACATAGGATAGAAACAGGATATAAATGTATTTTAAAATTAATCAAATTAAATTCTTCATGAGGGAGGTCAATTTAACTTGAAAATTAGGCAATAGGTGACATATCCTATATAATAAAAGGCACCTCCAACATTCTGAAGCTGACTGCATGGCTGAGGCATTCCAGCTCTCTGTATCCATCTCCTGAATTGACATCACGTACTTCCGGATTCGTCACAAGCAGAAGTGACCAACCACACGAGGTTTCTCGGCTTCAGAATGTTGGAGGTGCATTCTATTAAATAGGATTGGTCAGTTCCTTGAAGCACAGCCAGAGCTCAGCGTCCTGCACAGTAATGCACAGACACAAGAGAGAGAGGGGGGGGGGGGCATCTCTGTCACACACACACTCTCTCTCTCACAGTCAATGTCTTTCTCACTCTCACACACTGTCTCTCACACACTCTGCCTCACACTGTATCACATTCACTCTCTATGTGTCACACAGAGGCATATTTTCAAAGCACTTAGACTTACAAAGTTCCATAGTAACCTGTGGAACTTTGTGAGTCTAAGTGCTTTGAAAATCAGCCCCACAGTAACTCACACACTCTCTTGGTCTCATACACTCAGTCTCACACACATCTCTCTCTTGCACATACTGTATCTGTGTGAAACATACTCTCTCTCTCTCACACACTGTGTCTCACATACGCACTTGCACACACACTCATTCTCACACACACACACACACTCGCACCCAGACTCACTCTCTCTGTCTCACACACACACACTCGCACATTCACTCTCTCTCTCACACACAGTCACTCTCACATACACTCTCTCCAACATACACACTCCGAGGAAAACCTTGCTAGCGTCCATTTCATTTGTTTCAGAAACGGGCCTTTTTTACTAGTATGACAAAGGGGAAGATACCTAATGTTTAGAGTTTATATTTTTAACCAATTGTGATAAGAGTAGAATAATCACAAAAGAGTACTGAACCACTGCCTGACCTCCTCAGGCTCTCCATCTCATTAAGTCTTCCCCTCTCCTTTGCCTTGGTATCTTTTTTTTTCTATTGTTTGGTCATAGCTCTTCCTAAGGGCATGTGGAAGGTTTTGTCATTAACACCACCCTAAGGTTTGGGGTCTCCTCTCCCATGGTACAACCACAATTTAAACTGAGCCAAAGACCAAGAGATGAGCAGCCTTCCCCCCATCTTCTCCTCAACCACCACTGACTGGCTCCATGAAAACCCTTCCCTGTCAGTCTGATTAGAGTTGGCAGGAGGAAGGGAGGGGGGCAGGTGAACGTGGGCACTTTGGGTCATCGATATGGCTAGCTCAATCACTAAGTGGATTAGGCATCCATAGGGTGTCAGAATTCAGGAGGCAGAAAGAATTCTGCAGTAGCCTGGGCACTTAGAAACCTCAAGCACATAGAAGCCAGCTCTGTAAATGCTGAGCGTCTCCACTACTGAGTAAGCTCCTTCACTGTGTCCAGGGACCAGGAAGCGCAATTTGTATTGTTTGGCATCCTCAATCATTTTGAAATGTTGACACCCACCCCCCTCCACAACAGGAAGTTTATGTTGGAGGGGAGCACGATGTTGGGGGCCTTTGAACACCTGCCTGGTTTCAAGGCCCTGTGCCACAGCAAGGGTAAGCTAAGGGAAGAGGTGGGGAAAATGCTGGATGTGACAGGAGGACAGGGAAGGAGAGATACCAAGCACAGGTCGGGGATGGGGGGAAGAAGAGAAGGGAAAATGCTGGAAACCAGGACCTTCCTGAGGGCTGTGTGAGCAGTATGGCCGCACAGGGTGCAAAAATTGCTCCCTGTCCACTGTCACCTCTACAGTAGAGAGCTGCACAGGGACAGAAATGTAACCTGTCCCCACTGGAATCTTACCAGATATAAGGGTATTTTCTTGCTATCTCACCTTTGCTGGTCTGGAGCCTATACAAGCCTCAACCATTCTTTTATAATCAAGACGGAATCTACAGCCCTTGCCGTAAATACATCTGAAACCATCAGAAACCAGCTTTTCACAGAAGAAACATTACTGCTGGGTATACCATGATGACTTCATCCAAGGATACGTTGTTCACTATCAACTAGCCTCCAGTTATCTCCTGGGAAGAGCGGAGACGCATATTTCACAGAGACCATGGCTCCAAGATTTTAATGAGAATCAAGAGGGAGGTTTGCTCATCTGATAACAGTTTCTCTGCTAAGAACAAGGCTTCTCTTTGATTTGACTGGACAGAATTACACCGTTGTGATTGGTATCATCTGACCCAGAAAGATGCCAATGTTGAACTGAAGAAGAAGAAGAGAAAGGGGAAGACCAGAACACTTGTTAGAGAATAGACGGCTCTGAGAGAAAGCAAGAGACTGATTTTCCAAATACACCAATGAACTGCATACCTTGTAACAAACTGACAAGGTCAGCTAAGCTACAATACTAGGCCTCACTCGAAAGACTGTGCCATCAGTATCAGAGCACAGACCTTGGATTTTATTCCTGGACTGAGACTCGCTGGGGCTTCAGCTTGAGTCTCAGAGGAGGAATCCGATTCTTTACCACTGGAATTCTGCAATAACATAGAAACATGATGGCAGATAAAGGCCATATGGCCCATCCAGTCTGCCCATCCTCTGTAACCCCTAACTTCCTTTTCCTAAGCAAGCCCACATGCTTATCCCAAGCCTTTTTAAATTCTGACACAGTCCTCAACTCCACAACCTCCAACGGGAGGCCATTCCATGCCTCCATCACCCTTTCTATGAAATAACACTTTCTTAGATTACTCCTAAGCCTATTCCCTCTTAACTTCATAGTATGCCTCCTCGTTCTAGAGCTCTCCTTCAGTTGAAAAAGGTTCACTTCATGTACATAAATGCCCTTGAGATATTTAAACATCTCTATCATGTCTAAACGTCTCTATCATGTGTTCTCTCTCCCTCCTCTCTTCCAGAGTATACATGTTGAGGTTCATAAGCCTGTCCCTATATATTTTTGTTCACGCTTACTAATTTTGTATCCGCCCTCTGGACCGACTCCATCCTGTTTATATCTTTTCATAGGTGCGGTCTCCAGAACTGCACATTGTACTCTAAATGGGGCCTCACTATCACCTCCTTTTTCCTGCTGGTCATCCCTCTTTTTATGCACCCAAGCATCCTTCTGGCTTTGACCGTTGCTTTTTCTACCTGTTTGGAAGTTTTAAGGTTATCAGACAATCTCCACAGTCTTTTCCCCTTAGTTTTAAAACTTGAACTTTGTAACACAGCATTAACAGATAGCCTCTTTCAGGCACTGCAGGATCTAGTTTAGTATTAAGCGGGAATAAAAAGAGAGATAAAGAGAGGGAGAGAAAAGCAAGCATTATTAACTAGTTGCTATAGAGTACAACCCTTTCCCCATAGTTTTAAACTGAAACCTATTCTAGAGGTAGAAACTTAACAGCCAAAAACTTTAAAAGGCTCAAATCTTGTTCTAAAAGACAGTTATTTTGTATTCTTTGGTTGCTGGAGAGGTAGCACAGCCAGTGACCTCAATTAGGTGTTAACTATGGTGTGAGGAAGTAGAATATTTGCATAGGTTGCTGAGTTAGCTTCAAAGAGCCTGTTTTGAAAATGGCCCCTTAGATTCAAAACTACATAAAGAGGAAAGGTCTCACTGAACTATCTTTCTGAGAAGTTCTGAGAGAAGAGGACATTTCTCTAGCAAGTGAACATTATTTTGCTTTGTGCTTTGGGAACTTAAAGACTGGGGTTTAAAGGAGGAATTGTTGGTTAGTGTTAGGCAAAATAAAAATATAAAAAGCAAATTTTATCAACTAATCTCCACAGTCTTTTCTACTTAGTTTTAAAAACTTTGTACCACAGCATTAACAGATAGAATCTAACAGGCTGATCTAATTTAGTCTTCCCGCCACCCCTAGGACAACTCATTTATAGTCAGTTTTTGTAATTAGGGTAACAAGCAAGGAGTGCTCTTACAGAGTTGTTTTTTTTTTTTTATTTATAAATTTACATTTATATCAATACAAGGTTAACACACTTGTCCAGAAAATAACTATACTGTTCAGCAAAATTATAGCAAGTTACAAACATCAAATAACTAAAGAAAAAAAATTTTCACACAGCAAGTTAATCAAAGTCCTCATTAATAGGATTCAAAATTTACCATTGTGGAAAAAAAAAGAAAAAGTATTTCTCAAGTAAGCTAAACTAGGTCGGATTTCCATTAGGAAATTCAAAGTGCCCTTACTTCACATAGAGCTCATACTAATTACTCCCCTGACCTTTTGCAGCCAAGAAGGAGGAGAGCTGAGAAGGGTCATAGAAGACATACTTATTAGACTGATATTTAATCAGGCATTTACATGGGTACTTTAAGAAGAAAGAAGCACCTACTTTAAGAAGAAAGAATTACTCCTGGACGCATAAGTAAAAATCTTTGTCTCCGTTTTTGAGTTTCTTTAGTTACATCTGGGAAGAGATACACCTTTAATCCAAGAAAGCTTTTATGCTTATTCTGGAAGGAAAGCTTCATCAACCAGTTTTTATCTGGTGATAAGGCTACAGTGGCAATTAACGTAGAAGATTTTATTAAATCAGTATCTGAGGATTCCAATATCCTCGAAATATCTGATGCCAAATTTTCCTGAGATATTTGGTCTTTTTGAGGTAAATAATATGTTTGTGTAAAAGGTGGAACCATTTCTTCAGAAACCCCCAATATCTCAGTTATATACCTCTTAAGCATTTCTCTTGGTAGCACCCCTATTTTTTTTAGGAAAATTCAGAAAGCGGATATTATTATTTCTAGTTACATTTTCTAGGAACTCAGTTCGTCTCCTTAAGATAGTTAAATCTTTAATCATAGTCTCTTGCTTTAATTGTACTACTTTCAGTTCTTTCTCCATATCTGTTTGTCGGTTTACAATTGTCTCTACCCTGGTTTCAGTACCTTGAGCCTTTAAGTTCAAAGAAACAACTTCCTGAGAAATTTGTTTTATTTGCATGCTTAGGGATTGACCCAAGTCAACAATCAATGTCCATAAAGTATCCATGGTAATTTCAGTAGGTTTTCGAAGTAAAGGAAATTGTACCTCTGTAACACCAGAAGAAAGTTGCACTCCAGGTTCTCTTTCAGTCTCCCCCTGAACTTGGCTGGAAATTGCTGTTAATGTCCCTCCAGAGGCACCTTGCTCTTCTAAGGCCACTTTCTCTGCTTGTTGTCTGTCCTCCTCGGTCCATTGAACTGCTACACTCTGTGGTGGCGTCCGACTGGAAACCGGCGTCGACGTGTTCATTCCGGAGGGCTGCAGGGGAGGCGCTCTCTCATTGGGACTGAGCGACAGCTCCAGCCCAGAGGTCTCCGTGGCGTTTCCACCTTCACCCGGAGGACCTAGCGGGCACGGTCCCGATGTATTCGGCAAGTCAGTTCTCTGATAGTAAGCAGTTATTGTGGATTGCGCTGGGGGAATTTGCCGTGAAGGGGGAGCAGAGGAGGAAACGCGACCCCTTCTTTTAGGCATTTTCTCCGAGAGCTTGAGGGTTGTCCGACCTATGCAGCGGCCATTTTGAATCCTCTTACAGAGTTTTAAATACATTTCATTACCATCTAAGAAGGAAACACTAAATAAATCACACAATATACTATATAAACTAAAAGACGTTTTTATATTAAGCTAATATCCTTAATACTTTAGCAAGTTTTAAAATTATTGAAAAACTCAAAAATACTAAGATGAAGTCAGCAGTCCTGCAGCGAGAGGGGCGCTATCCAGTCTTTTGCATTGTCACATGTATGATTATCTCCCAGTTGGTGAGATGTCATATGTGTGTGCCCGATGCAAAGAGTTCCTAGCTCTCAGAGAACGTGTCCGTTCTCTTGAGGCTAGAGGAGCAGACTTGGTGGAGCTGAGGGAGACAAAGAGGTACATAGAGGAGATCTACAGGGATGTTGTAGAGAAGTCCCACCTCCAGTCTAGTAGCCCCTGTGCTACCTTGGAGGAGGGTGGTCTCCTAGAAGGAGAGCATCACCCTGGTGAAGTAGGAAGTACTTCTGTAGCCAGGACCTGCCCACCAGGGGATGTACTATCCTCTTGCACCGAGGATATGTCTCCAAGTGCTGCCCAGGAGGGAATGGTTAGGACAGCTGTTATAGTTGGTGATTCAACCATTAGGCATATAGATAGCTGGGTGGCTGGTGGACGTGAAGATCTCCTGGTGACTTGCCTGCCTGGTGCGAAGGTGGCGGACCTCACGCATCACCTAGATAGGATTTTAGATAGTGCTGGGGAAGAGCCTTCCATATCATCAAGCAGATCAATCCATAGACTGGTGGGATGTACCCAAGCAGTACTCACCCAGGGCGAGACATGGAAATCCCAGAACGCAACACTGAAGCCCCAAACTGGGCCTCGGCCCGTGCTGCCACGTCCAAGCGATAATGCCGTGAGAAGGTATGAGCCGAAGCCTAAGTCGCCGATCTGCAAATCTCCTCCAAGGAAACGGACCTGGACTCTGCCATCGAAGCCGCCTGTGCTCTAGAACAATGAGCCTTCAGCTGGATAGGCGGCACCTTCCCTGCGGCCACATAAGCTGCCGCAATCGTTTCCTTGACCCAACGTGCCGCAATCGTTTCCTTGACCCAACGTGCCACGGTAGGTTTAGATGCCTGCAGACCCCTACGGGGGCCTGCAAACAGCACGAACAGGTGATCCAACTTCCGGAAATCGTTTGTCACTTCCAAATATCTGATGATAACTCGTCTAATATCCAGGCATCTGAGAGCACGATACTCCTCTGGCTAATCCTCCCTACGGAAGGAGGGTAGACAAAGCTGCTGATTCACATGGAAGTGAGAAACAATCTTGGACAGGAAGGAAGGCACTGGGCAAATAGACACTCCTGCCTCCGAGAACCGCAGGAACAGCTCTCTACACGAGAGCGCCTGGAGCTCGGAAACCCTCCTGGCTGAAGTGATTGCCACCAAAAAGACCGCTTTCAACGTCATGTCCTTCAGAGACAGCCGCGATAATGACTCAAAGGGCGGCTTCTGCAAGGCCCGCAGCACCAGATTGAGATTCCACGTAGCCACTATCGAGTGCAGAGGAGGGCGTAGGTGATTAACCCCTTTGAGAAAACACACCACATCTGGCTGAGAAGCCAGGGATGCACCCTTCAGGCGACTCCTGAAGCAAGCTAGAGCCGCTACCTGGACCTTAAGAGAGCTGAGCGACAGGCCTTTCTCCAGACCTTCTTGCAGGAATGCCAACACTGAAGCAACTGGCGCCGTGAAGGGCGACAGGGATCCTGCCTCGCACCATGATACAAAGGTACGCCATACCCTGGCGTACATAGTAGAAGTAGAGCGCTTCTGTGCTCTCAGCATAGTGGCAATGACCTTGTCCGAGAAGCTTTTCTTCTTCAGCCGCTTCCGCTCAAGAGCCAGGCCATAAGACCAAAGGGGGAGGGATCCTCCATCACCACGGGACCCTGATGTAAGAGGCCCCGCTCCGCTGGAAGCCGCAGAGGACTTTCTACGGAAAGCCGGATCAGGTCCGCATACCAAGGGCGTCTGGGCCAGTCTGGACCCACCAGGACCACCTGGCCTGGTTGTTTCGCCACCCGGCCGAGAATTCTGCCCAGCATAGGCCAAGGCGGGAACAGGTAGAGAAGCTCCTGTACCGGCCACTGCTGGAGAAGAGCATCAACCCCTAGAGATCGAGGGTCCCGTCCTCTGCTGAAGAACTGCGGCACTTGGCAATTGGCCGAGGTCACCATCAGATCCAAGGTCGGCATGCCCCAGCGCTTCGTAATCTCCAAGAACACCCGAGCAGACAGTTGCCACTCTCTGGGATCCAAGGTATGGCGACTGAGAAAGTCCGCCTCGACATTCAGGACTCCCGCAATGTGAGCCGCCGACAGCTGGTCCAGATTTGCCTCTGCCCACTGGCATAACTTCATGGCCTCCCTGACTAGGGGGGCACTCCTGGTACCTCCCCGGCGATTGACATAGGCCACGGCCGTGGCATTGTCCGACAGGACTCGAACTAGCTTCAGTATCAGTACCTGAAGAAACGCTTGAAGCGCCAACCAAATGGCCCGAAGTTCCAAGAGGTTGATGGACCACTTCGCCTCTGCCGGCGACCATATCCCCTGCGCTGTCCTTCCTAGGCAGTGGGCTCCCCAGCCCATCAAGCAGGCGTCCGTCGTAACGACAATCCATTCCGGGGACGTGAGAGGCATACCGGCTGACAACTTGTCTGACATCAGCCACCAACTTAGCGCCCTTCTCACATCTGGGTCCAGGGGAAGGCGAATTGCGTAATCCCCCGAAACCGGAGTCCAGCGCCGCAGAAGAGAGTGCTGTAGTGGTCTCATATGGGCCCTGGCCCAGGGCACTACCTCCATCGTGGCCGTCATGGAGCCCAACAGTTGCACATAATCCCAAGCCCGAGGAGCTGAGGAGGCTATGAACCGGCCCACCTGGGCCTGAAGCTTGAGGCTCCAGTTGTCCGGCAGGAACACTCTGTCCACTTGGGTGTCGAACCGAACACCCAGATACTCCAGGGACTGAGACGGGCGCAGCTGACTTTTCTCCCGGTTGATGATCCATCCCAGGGAGCTCAGAAGAGCAATGACCCTGTCCATCGCTCTCCCACACTCCGAAAAGGAGGGAGCTCGAATCAGCCAGTCGTCCATGTAGGGATGGACTTGCATTCCTTCCTTGCAGAGATAAGCCGCAATGACCACCATCACTTTGGAGAAGGTCCGCGGAGCCGTAGCCAACCCGAACGGGAGGGTTCTGAACTGGAAGTGCCGGCCCAGCACTGCAAAGCGCAGGAAGCGCTGATGAGGCGGCCAGATGGGAATGTGCAGATAAGCTTCCTTGATGTCCAAGGATGCCAGGAATTCTCCTTCTTTTACAATCATGGAGCAATCACGGAGCGGACAGTCTTCATACGGAAATGCCGTATTCGCAAGGCCCGATTGACTCCCTTGAGGTCGAGAATAGGCCGAGAAGAGCCTCCTTTCTTTGGCACCACAAAGTAAATGGAGTAACATCCTGTGCCACGCTGCTCTACGGGCACTGGGACCACCGCCCCAAGGTGGAGCAAGTTGTCCAGAGCCTGCTGAACTGCTGCCACTTTGAGGGGAGACTTGCAGGGAGAGTTAACGAACCCATCTCTCAGGGGCCGGCAGAACTCCAACTTGTAGCCGTCTCTGATGGCTTCTAGAGCCCAAGCGTCTGAAGTTACCCTGGTCCACTCGTCCAGAAAAGAGGACAGCCTTCCTCCTATCTGCTCTGGGCCATTGGCCAGGGCCCCGTCATTGGGTACGAGACCCTGGGGGAGGACCGGAGGAAGAACCTCCTGAGCAGCGGTCTCTGCGAAAGGAATGCTGCTTCGGGGAGAACCTCTGCTTGAAGGAGGAGGAGGAGGAAGAGCAGCCCGACTTGCCCGGGCGATACCAAAGGGCTTCTTGAAAACGGCCCTTAAGAGGAACCAGGGCGAGCACCGCTGGCCCTTGATTTGACCTCTGGCAACCTCTTGCCTTTAGAACTGCCGAGATCCGTCACGATCTTGTCCAGCTCATCCCCGAAGAGCAGCTTGCCCTTAAAAGGCAACTTGGCTAAGCGGGATTTGGAGGCATGGTCAGCTGACCAATGCTTAAGCCATAGCCATCGACGGGCAGAGACTGTCTGAGACATACCTTTAGCGGAGGCTCTCAAAACATCATACAGCAAATCTGCCAAGTAAGCCAAGCCCGACTCTAGGACCGGCCAATCCGCCCTCAAGGAAGGCTCCGAGGGGGAGGCCCGCTGCACCACCGTCAGGCATGCCCTGGCCATATAGGAGCCGCAAACCGAGGCCTGCAAACTCAAGGCAGCCGCTTCAAAGGCTAACTTTAAGGCCGCTTCCAATTTCCTGTCCTGTGAATCCTTAAGGGCAGAGCCACCTTCCACCGGCAAAGCCGTCTTTTTCGTCACCACAGTGATTAGAGAGTCTACTGCCAGCCAGCGCAAGGCCTCCTGTTCACCCTCTGGCAGAGGGTACAGATGAGTCATGGCCCTGGCTACCTTGAGGCTCGCCTCTGGAGAATCCCATTGAGCCGAAATTAGAGTTTTCATGGCTTCATGGATGTGGAAGGTCCTGGAAGGGCGCTTGGTTCCCAACAAAATAGCGGAACCCGCCGAGGCTGAAGGAGGGCCTTCCTCCAGAAAGGAAATACTCAAGATGCTCATAGCCTGAACTAACAGGTTAGGCAAGTCCTCTGAGCGAAAAAGTCGAGCTGCAGAGGGGTCATCTCCCCAATCAGGGCGAGGATCAGCCTCCTCAAAAGAATCCCCAAGGGACCTTTGGGAAAACTCAGAAACGCTGCCCTCATCTACATCAGAGGAGACAGAGTCCCCAAAGACCCGAAGATCCACCCGAGGGCCCTTGATCAGGGAAGCCTCTTCCCCCATATCTGACAGGGGAGCAGGAGCAGCGTTTTGCAGTTGAAAGGCCTGATGCAGCAATAAAATAAACTCGGGAGAGAAACCCCCGTTTGTGCACCTCTGCAACCTGGGCCACAGCCCTAGAGAAACTCTCAACCTCCACTCCATAGAGTGGGGGAGAGGAGCGCTGCGCATCCAAAATGGCGTCCGGCGTGTCACTTCGCAAAAGGAGCCGCGCGGGAAGCATGGCGCTTAAACTTTGCCATCTTCTTACCGCCGCCCAACTCAAAGGCGGCCATACCAGAGGCTGTCCGAGCTGCATGGGTGGCCGACGTCGGAAGGGCAGACATCGGGGGATGGGTGCCTAAGGCGGGAAAAGCCGCCGACGCCCCAGCGGAGGAAAAAACGGCTAAATCAGCAAAGACCGGAAGGGTGCCCAAAAAGGGCTTCTCTGCCTCCGATCCCTGCGCCTCTCCACTAGCCGCGCGATCGCGGTCCAGGGAGCACTTTTTCGCGCCCTTACCATCCGATGCCATGATCCACGAGGGAAACGTTCAGGGAACCCCCTGCCCGCTAGGAAAAGGTCAAATTACCTGCTTCTTGCTCCGAGCTGCAATGAATTGTGTCCCAGTGAGCAGCTGCAAGGAAAATGTTTTCTGCTTCAAGATTTTCTTTTTTTTTTTTTTTTTAACGGAGCCAGCGGGAGGGGGGAGGAAAGGAGGGACCTGGCACCACCAGGTTTGCACTTGCTCACGAAGAGCCTTCAACCCCAGGTACTCAACAAAGCCTAAGTAAATAGGCGTGGAGACCAAGCCAGAGCTGCTGCGTGTGACCACACACCTGCTAGGTAGAGAGAATACTGAGGATTTCCTGGTAGCACATGACCACATATAGAGAGGCAAAAGATTGCTCTCTATCTCCACCTGCTGGTAGATGGACACAACCCACCAGTCTATGGATTGATCTGCTTGATGATATGGAAGGACTGCTTTATGGAGCAGCTGGTACAAGAGCCGACGAGAGAAGGAAAAATTCTAGACCTAGTCCTTAGTGGCGCACATGATCTGGTGCAGGAAGTAATGGTGCTGGGACTGCTTGATAACAGTGATCATAATACGATCAAATTTAATATTAGCTTTGAAGTATACACAGGAAATCCAATACGTTAGCGTTGGTAACTTTAAAAAAGGAGACTATGATAAAATGAGAACAGTGGGGGGGGGGAAAAAAAAAAAAAACTTACAGGAGCGACTGTGAGGGTCAAAAATTTACATCTGGCGTGGAGGCTGTTCAAAAACACCATCCTGGAAGCCCAGGCCAAATATATTCCGCGTATTAAAAAAGGAGGACGAAAGACCAAACGACAGCCGGCATGGTTAAAAAGTGAGGTGAAGGAAGCTATTAGAGTTAAAAGAAGGAACCGACTGAAAATAATAAGAAACAGCATAAGGAATGTCAAGTCAAATGCAAAGAGCTGATTAGGAAGGCAAAGAGGGATTTGAAAAATAGATTGCATTGGAGGCAAAAACACATAGTAAAAATTTTTTTTAGGTGTGTTAAAAGCAGGAAGCCGGCAAAAGAATTGGCTGTACCGCTAGATGACTGAGGGGTAAAATGGGCGATCAGGGAAGACAAAGCCATAGCGGAGAGATTAAATGAATTCTTTGCTTCGGTCTTCACTGAGGAGGATTTGGGAGAGATACCAGTGCCAGAAATTGTATTCAAAGCTGACGAGTCGGTGAAACTGAATGAAATCTCTATAGACCTAGAGGATGTAATGGGGCAATTTGACAAATTGAAGAGTACCAAATCTCCTGACAATTGAAAAATGAGCTTGCGGAACTATTGTTAGTAATATGTAATTTATCCTTAAAATTGAGTGTGATACCAGAAGATTGGAGGGTGGCCAATGTAACACCAATTTTTAAAAAAGGTTCCAGAGGAGATCCGGGAAATTATAGACCAGTGAGTCTTACGTCGGTGCCGGGCAAAATGACAGAAACAGGGCCGTGCCGATGCGGTAAGCGAGGTAAGCGCCGCAGGGGGGCGCCCACCTCTGGAGGGCGCCGCCGCGGTGCTTACCCTCACCCCAGCCCAATCGTGGACTTCGGACGTCCCTGCTGCCCTCACAAGCATAGCGCTTTTGCGAGGCAGCTCGGGCTCTCCCTCCTTCCTTCCTTCCTTAGTTCCCGCTCTGGCTCCCCGATCAGCAACCCCCTCCCCCCCGCGTGTTTTAACCTTTACGCGATGTCAATCAATGAAGAACGCACACCAGACTCGTTTCCAGCTTCTCTCTTCACACAGTGTCCCGCCTTCAGCGTCAGCGATGATGCATTTCCTGTTCCCGCGAGGGCGGGACACTGTGTGAAGAGAGAAGCTGGAAACGAGTCTGGTGTGCGTTCTTCATTGATTGACATCGCGTAAAGGTTAAAACACGCGGGGGGGGGGGGGGGGCTGCTGATCGGGGAGCCAGAGCGGGAACCAAGGAAGGAAGGAAGGAAGGAGGGAGAGAGAGCCAGAGCTGCCTCGCAAAAACGCTGCAGCCTGCCACATGTAGGGGGGAGAGCAGGGGAGAGGAGAATTGTTGGCCATGTATGGATGCAGGGCAGGGAGAGAGAAGAAATCACTGGACAGGAGGGGAGAGGGCAGAGCAGGGGAGAGAATTGCTGACAGGCATGGATGGGAGGGCATGGATGGGAGGGCAGAGAGGCATGGATGGGAGGGCAGCAGCAGGGCCCAGGGAGAGGACAAATTGCTGGAAGGGGAGGGGAGAGAGGAGGATTGCTGGCTATGGATGGAGGAGGGAAGGGCAGAGAGGGACAAGGATGGACATGGGGGCCCAGGGAGAGGACAATTTGCTGGAAATGGAGGGGAGGAGGATTGCTGGCTATGGATGGAGGAGGAGGGAAGGGCAGAGAGGGACAAGGATGGACATGGGGGCCCAGGGAGAGGACAAATTGCTGGAAATGGAGGGGAGGAGGATTGCTGGCTATGGATGGAGGAGGAGGGAAGCGCAGAGAGGGACAAGGATGGACATGGGGGCCCAGGGAGAGGACAAATTGCTGGAAATGGAGGGGAGGAGGATTGCTGGCTATGGATGGAGGAGGAGGGAAGCGCAGAGAGGGACAAGGATGGACATGGGGGCCCAGGGAGAGGACAATTTGCTGGAAATGGAGGGGAGGGGAGAGAGGAGGATTGCTGGCTATGGATGGAGGAGGGAAGGGCAGAGAGGGACAAGGATGGACATGGGGGCCCAGGGAGAGGACAAATTGCTGGAAATGGAGGGGAGGGGAGAGAGGAGGATTGCTGGCTATGGATGGAGGAGGGAAGGGCAGAGAGGGACAAGAATGGACATGGATGGGAGGGCAGGACCCAGGGAGAGAGAAGAAATTGCTGGAAATGGATATAGAGCAAGAAATGAAGAAGAAAGGAGGAAAGTAAAGAAATAAATGGAAAGGAAGCCCTGGAAATGGAGTTAAGAGGACAGATAGCAGCAGACTCAGATACTGGGCCAGCATGATCGGAAAAAGAAAGTCACCAGACAACAAAGGTAAAAAAAAAATCATTTTATTTTCATTTTAGCGTTTGGAATATGTCCACTTTGAGAATTTACATCTGCTATCTTATTTTGCAATGTATAGCAATTTGTTTCTAAGAATATTGCTGACAGTTCCTGTCAGTGTGGCAAGTGGTGAGCGATCATTTTCACCGGGGGGGGGGGGGGGGGGGGGGCCCAACTGATAGTCTGCAGGGGGGTGCCAGAGACCCTAGGCACGGCCCTGGACAGAAACTATTATAAAGAACAAAATTACAGAGCATATTCAAAAGCATGGATTAATGAGACAAAACTAGCATGAATTTAGTGAAGGGAAATCTTGCCTCACCAATCTACTACATTTCTTTGAAGGGGTGTACAAACATGTGGATAAAGGTGAGCCGGTTGATATTGAGGCTCATTTTCAAAGCACTTAGCCTCCCAAAGTTCCATAGAAACCTATGGAACTTAGCCTCCCAAAGTGCTTTGAAAATATGCCTCATTGTGTATCTGGATTTTCAGATGGTGTTTGACAAAGCACAGAGGAAATTGGAGAGTCATGGGATAGGAGGTGTCCTATTGTGGATTTAAAACTGGTTGAAAGATAGAAAACATAGAGCAGGGTTAAATAATTTTGCTGATGACACAAAGTTATTCAAAGTCATTAAATTGTGGGAGGATTATGAAAAATTACAAGAGGACCTTATGAGGCTGGGAGACTGGACGTCTAAATGGCAGATGACGTTTAATGTGAGCAAGTGCAAAGTGATGCATGTGGGAAACAGGAACCCAAATTATAGCTACGTCATGCAAGGTTCCACGTTAGGAGTCACAGACCAAGAAAGGGATCTAGGTGTTGTCATTGATGATACGTTGAAACCTTCTGCTCAGTGTGCTGTGGCCGCTAAGAAAGCACATAGAATGTTAGGTATTATTAGGAAAGGAATGGAAAACAAAACAGAGGACGTTATAATGCCTTTGTATCGCTCCATGGTGCGACCACACCTCGAATATTGTGTTCAATTCTGGTTGCTGCATCTCAAAAAAGATATAGTGGAATTAGAAAAGGTGCAGAGAAGGGCGACGAAAATGATAAAGGGGATGGGACGACTTCCTTATGAGGAAAGGCTAAAGCGGCTGGGGATCTTCAGCTTGGAGAAAAGGTGGCTGAGGGGACATATGATAGAGGTCTATAAAAAAATGAGTGGAGTTGAATGGGTAGATGTGAAGCGTCTGTTTATGCTTTCCAAAAATACTAGGACTAGGGGGCATGCGATGAAGCTATAAAGTAGTAAATTTAAAACAAATCAGAGAGAATATTTCTTCACTCAACTTGTAATTCAACTCTGGAATTCATTGCCAGAAAATGTGGTAAAGGCAGTTAGCAGAGTTTTAAAAAGATTTGGACGGCTTCCTAAAGGAAAAGTCCATAGACCATTATTAAATTGGACTTGGGGAAAATATTTCTGGGATAAGCAGCATAAAATGTTTTGTACTTTTTTGGGGATCTTGCCAGTATTTATAACCTAGATTGGCCACTGTTGGAAACAGGGCACAGGGCTTGATGGACCTTTGGTCTGTCCCAGTATTTATTTGTTACATTTGTATCCCACATTTTCCCACCTATTTGCAGGCTCAATGTGGCTTACATTGTACCGTAAAGGCGTATGGTAATACTTATGTACTTATTATGTACTTATGCAGTTCCTTACGGTGATGTAGCTTTTCCCCTTTTCTTTCCCTGATGTACTGGTTGGTTGTAGACCTAATTCAATGGATTAATCTTGCAAAGTAGAGACACAGAATAAAACTGATCTTAATCTATGGTTATAACCAGATTGACAATGATTTCTTGATTATCCTTCTAACACTGCTACTGCTAACAGTGGCAGAAGTTTGAAGAACAAGTTTATGGGAAAAAGAAGGTAAATTGATATCCTTTGTGATATATAGAGAGTAACAACTAGTGGATATGTTGACAGAGATCTTTTTTATCTAAAGCAGAAAAGCACCTGATACCAAGCAGAAGGCTGGGGATTTACCCTGATAATGAATGGTTTACTTTTCAGAAACCAGCTGTAATTTGGATGGAGATAATTTGTGATAAGTAGTGTATTTAGGAAAGCTATTTAGGAAGTGTACATCCTGGGGTGGGCGGGCAGGCTTAAACAACTTAATACCTGTGGAATGTGTTTGCTGTGAAACCTCTCTCTAAAGCTGTATTAAGCCACTTAACTAAACATCTGGTTGGGATGAGGGGAAGACAAGGTTAAGAAATGCACTAGAAATGTCCAAAACCACAGCTCTGAGGTAGCTGTCCCAGTATGTTTATGATATTGCATTGTAAAATTGGATTCTTACAACAAATTACTTTCTTATGCATTATTCTTTGTTATGTATCCTATACTGTTTATTTTAAGCCACACTGAACTCAAACTTGTTTGGGATAATGTGGGATATAAATGTCACAAGTACATAAGTATTGCCATACTGGGAAAGACCAAAGTCCATCAAGCCCAGCATCCTGTTTCCAACAGTGGCCAATCCAGGTCACAAATACCTGGCAAGATCCCAAAAATGTACAAAACATTTTATACTGCTTATCCCAGAAAGGTAAAATTATGTATAATCATACCTGATAATTTTCTTTCCATTAATCATAGCTGATCAATCCATAGACTGGTGGGTTGTGTCCATCTACCAGCAGGTGGAGATAGAGAGCAAACTTTTGCCTCCCTATATGTGGTCATGTGCTGCCGGAAACTCCTCAGTATGTCGATATCAAAGCTCCATCCGCAGGACTCAGCACTTAGAGAATTACACCCACGAAGGGACACTCTGCCCAGCTCACCACCGCCGAAACGGGGGAGGGGAATTAACCCAGCTCATCCCCACACAAGTGGGGGAGGGGAATCCGTCCAGCTCATCCCCGCGGAGCGGGGGAGGGACACCACACCCGCCGATGCGGGGGGATCTGGCTTATCCTGCAACCGCAACCGCGGGAGGAGCTGACTGACCCTAACACCGCCGAAGCGGGAGGGGTACAAAGCTGCCCTACAACCGCACGAAGCGGGAGGGAGTGCCGGCAGAATTTAAGTCTCAATCCAGCCCCGTAAAACGGAGGGGAGAGGAATGCAGCAGCTCACTGTAACACAAACTCGTCTCAACTCTTGAAGAATCCAAGTGAAAAAACTTGAACACGAAGTCTTTCTGAAGTAACTGAAGACTAAACTTGAACCTGAAATGCAACCAGAATAAAAACAGTACAGGTATCTGGGAGGGGCTATGGATTGATCAGCTATGATTAATGGAAAGAAAATTATCAGGTATGATTATACATAATTTTACCTTCCATATCATCAAGCTGATCAATCCATAGACTGGTGGGATGTACCGAAGCAGTACTCACCCAGGGCGGGACATAGAAATCCCTGACCTCAACACTGAAGCTCCAAACCGGGCCTCCGCCCGTGCAGCCACAGTCAAACGGTAATGCTTGGAGAATGTATGAGCCGAAGCCCAAGTTGCCGCCTTGCATATCTCTTCCAAGGAGACGGATCCGGCCTCTGCCATCGAGGCCGCCTGAGCTCTCGTGGAGTGAGCCTTCAGCTGGATAGGCGGAACCTTCCCCGCGGCCACATAAGCCGCTGCAATGGCTTCCTTGACCCATCTTGCCACTGTAGGCTTAGCAGCCTGCAGACCCTTACGAGGACCTGCAAACAGGACAAACAGATGATCCGATTTCCGGAAATCATTGGTCACTTCCAAGTATCTGATGATGACTCGTCTCACATCCAGAAATTTAAGAGCAGAGTACTCCTCTGGGTAGTCCTCCCTACGAAAGGAAGGGAGACAGAGCTGCTGATTCACATGGAAGCGAGAAACAATCTTGGGCAGGAAGGAAGGCACTGTGCGAATAGTCACTCCTGCCTCAGTGAACTGCAGAAAAGGCTCTCGACATGAGAGCGCCTGGAGCTCGGAAACTCTTCTGGCTGAAGTGATAGCCACCAAAAAGACTGTCTTCAACGTCAGGTCTTTCAGAGATGCCCTCGACAAGGGTTCAAAAGGCGGCTTCTGCAATGCTCTTAGCACCAGGTTGAGATTCCACGCAGGCACCACTGAATGCAGAGGAGGGCGCAGGTGATTAACTCCCTTGAGAAAGCGCACCACATCTGGCTGTGAAGCCAGGGAAGCACCCTTCAGGCGGCCCCTGAAGCAAGCCAGAGCCGCTACCTGGACTTTAAGGGAACTGAGCGACAGGCCTTTCTCCAGACCTTCTTGCAGGAACGCCAACACTGAAGAAATTGGAGCAGTGAAGGGAGAAAGTGAGCCTGCTTCACACCACGCTGCAAAGATACGCCAAACCCTGGCGTAAGCAGTAGAAGTAGAGCGCTTCCTCGCTCTCAGCATAGTGGCGATGACCTTGTCTGAGAAGCCCTTCTTCCTCAGACGCTGCCGCTCAATAGCCAGGCCGTAAGACCAAAGGGGGAGGGATCCTCCATCACCACGGGACCCTGATGCAACAGGCCCTGCTCCACTGGCAGTCGCAGAGGATCGTCCACTGAGAGCCTGATCAAGTCCGCATACCAGGGACGCCTGGGCCAAATCCGGACCCACCAGGATTACCCTGCCGGGATGCTTTGCCACCCGGTCTAGCACCCTGCCCAACATGGGCCAGGGCGGGAACACATAGAGGAGCTCTTGTGTCGGCCACTGTTGGAGAAGAGCATCTACTCCCAGGGATCGAGGGTCCCGTCCTCTGCTGAAGAAGCGCGGCACTTGGCAATTGGCCGATGACGCCATCAGATCTAGGCTCGGCTGGCCCCAGCGCTTCGTGATGTCCAAGAACGCCTGAGCAGATAGCTGCCACTCTCCGGGCTCCAAGGTATGGCGACTGAGAAAGTCCGCCTTGACATTCATGACTCCGGCAATGTGGGCCGCTGAAAGCTGCTCCAGGTTCGCTTCCGCCCACTGGCAAAGATACATAGCCTCCTTGGCTAGAGGGGCGCTCTTGGTACCTCCCTGGCGGTTAACATAGGCCACAGCTGTGGCATTGTCCGACAGGACCCGTACAGGCTTCCACACCAGTACCGGGATGAACTCCAAAAGCGCCAACCGAATGGCTCTGAGTTCCAGGAGGTTGATAGACCACTTTGCCTCTGCAGGAGACCAGAGCCCCTGCGCTGTCCTTCCCAAGCAGTGGGCTCCCCAGCCCGACAAAGAGGCGTCCGTCGTGACGACAATCCACTCTGGGGTCACCAGAGGCATTCCCGCAGACAATTTGTCTGTCTGCATCCACCAGCTCAGCGCCTTGCGCACTGCTGGGTCCAAGGGAAGTCGCACAGCATAATCCTCCGACATCGGAGTCCAGCGCTGCAGCAAGGAGTGTTGAAGTGGTCTCATATGAGCCCTGGCCCAGGGCACTACTTCCATCGTGGCCGTCATAGAGCCCAACAGCTGCACATAGTCTCAAGCCCGAAGAGGAGAGGCTCCCAGGAACTGGTCCACCTGAGCCTGAAGTTTGACAATCCGACTATCTGGCAGGAACACTCTGCCCACTTGGGTGTCGAATCGAACTCCCAGGTACTCCAGGGACTGAGTCGGGCGCAGCTGGCTCTTCTCCCAGTTGATGATCCATCCCAGGGAGCTCAAAAGAGCAACTACCCGGTCCACAGCTTTGCCGCACTCTGCATAAGAGGGGGCTCGGATCAACCAGTCGTCCAGATAAGGATGGACTTGTACCCCTTCCTTTCGTAGGAAGGCCGCGATGACCACCATTACTTTGGAAAAGGTCCGCGGAGCAGTAGCCAACCCGAATGGGAGGGCTCTGAACTGGAAGTGTCGTCCCAGGACTGCAAAACGCAGAAAGCGTTGATGAGGAGGCCAGATGGGAATATGCAGGTACGCTTCCTTGATGTCCAAGGAAGCCAAGAACTCTCCTGCCTTCACTGCCGCTATAACAGAGCGGAGAGTCTCCATGCGAAAGTGCCGCACTTTCAAGGCCCGATTGACCCCTTTGAGGTCGAGGATAGGCCGGACAGAACCTCCTTTCTTTGGTACCACAAAGTAAATGGAGTAACGTCCCTTGCCAAGCTGACTTTCTGGCACAGGAACGACCGCGCCCAGGCGGATCAGGTTGTCCAAGGTCTGCTGCACTGCCACAGCTTTGACCGGAGACTTGCAGGGAGAGAGTACAAACCCGTCTTTTAAGGGTCGGCAGAACTCTAGCTTGTAGCCGTCTCTGATGACTTCCAGCACCCACGCGTCTGAAGTTATTGTGGTCCACTCGCCCAGAAACGAGGACAGCCGTCCTCCAATCTGCACTGGGGCGTGGACCAAGGCCCCGTCATTGGGTACGAGACCCTGGGGGAGGGACGGCGGTCTCTGCGAAAGGAATGCTGCTTGGGGGAGAAATTCCTCTTAAAGGAAGAGGGGGCAGAGGAACCCGACTTGCCCGGGCGGTACCGACGGGCTTCCTGCAACCGTCCTCTGGAGGTACCGGGACGAGAACTAGCCCGAGCCCTGACCTCTGGTAACTTCTTGCCCTTAGACGTGCCGAGATCGGTCACGATTTTGTCCAGCTCGACCCCAAAGAGCAGCTTGCCTTTAAAAGGCAATCTAGCCAGGCGGGATTTAGAGGCGTGGTCAGCAGACCAATGTTTCAGCCAAAGCCACCGCCGCGCAGAGATTGTCTGAGCCATGCCTTTAGCTGAGGCCCTCAAGACATCATACAGCAAGTCTGCCAAATAGGCTAAGCCCGATTCCAGGGCCGGCCAATCAGCCCTCAAGGAATGATCCGAGGGGGAAGCCCGCTGCACCATAGTCAGGCACGCCCTGGCCACATAGGAGCCGCAAACTGAGGCCTGCAAACTTAAAGCAGCCGCCTCAAAGGACGACCTTAAGGCCGCCTCCAATCTTCTGTCTTGGGCGTCCTTTAGGGCCGTGCCACCTTCCACCGGCAACGCCGTTTTCTTAGTCACCGCAGTGATTAAAGAATCCACGGTAGGCCACAGATAGGCCTCACGTTCACTCACAGCCAAAGGATAGAGGCGGGACATAGCCCTAGCCACTTTAAGGCTCGCTTCCGGGAGATCCCATTGAGCCGAAATTAAGGTGTGCATGGCATCATGCACGTGGAAGGTTCTAGGCGGGCGCTTCGTCCCCAGCATAATGGCAGAGCCAACAGGGGCTGAGGGAGAGACGTCCTCCGGAGAGGAAATCTTCAAAGTGTCCATGGCCTGTAACAACAGGTTGGGCAAATCCTCTGGGCTAAAAAGCCGCGCTGCAGAAGGGTCATCCGCTCCATCCGAGCGGGAATCAGTCTCCTCCAAGGAATCCGCAAAGGACCGTTGGGAGACCTCAGACACGCTGCCCTCATCTACATCGGAGGAGACAAAGTCCTCCAAGGCCTGGGAATCAACCCGAGGGCGTTTACCTCTGGGAACCTCAACCTCTTTACCAGACGAGGGAGCAGGGGCAGCGTTTTGCATGAGGAAAGCCTGATGCAGCAGCAAAACAAACTCGGGGGAGAAACCCCCCAGACTGTGCACTTCCGCAGCCTGGGCCACAGCCCTAGATGCACCCTCAACCGGCGCTCGCAAGAGCGGGGGAGAAACATGCTGCGCATCCAAAATGGCGTCCGGCGCGACACTCCGTGAAGGAGCCGCGCGGGAAGAACGGCGCTTAACTTTAGCCGCTTTTGTGCCGTCGCCCAAATTAAGGGCGTTCATGGCATTAATGTCTCCAACCTCAAGGGCGGCCCACGAAGAAGCCGTCCGAGCCGCGTGGCCGGCCAAGATGGCGGAGGCGAGGAGCGGGGGATGGGCGTTTATGGCGGGAAAAACCGCCACGCCGGAGGAAGGACCGGGACATTCATCGGTCACGAGACTGTCACCCAACAAGGGCGAATCAGGCTGTAAGACCCCCGCATCCCCTCTAGAAGCGCTCAAGCGATCCGGGGAGCGACCCTTTGCGCCCTCGCCCTCCGACGCCATATGCCACGAGGAGAAGAATCGGGGAACCCCCTGCCCGCTATAAAAAGGTAAAAATTACCTGCTGTCCGCTCCGAGCTGTAACGAACTGGTGTCCCAGTGAGTAGCTGCAATGAACGTTTAAATAAACGTCGAAATAAACGCCTTTAAGGACGTTTAAATTTTTTTTTTTTTTTTTTTTAACGGAGCCAGCGGGAGGGGGGAGAAAAGGAGGGACCTGGCACCACCAGGTTTGCACTTGCTCAAAAGAGCCCTCAACCCCAGGCACTCAACAAAACCTAAAAATTAGGCTTGGAGGCCTAGCCAGAGCTGCTGCTGTGTGTGACCACCACCTGCTGAGATAGAGAACATACTGAGGAGTTTCCGGCAGCACATGACCACATATAGGGAGGCAAAAGTTTGCTCTCTATCTCCACCTGCTGGTAGATGGACACAACCCACCAGTCTATGGATTGATCAGCTTGATGATATGGAATAGTGGATTTTCCCCAGTCCATTTAAAAACGGTCTATGGACTTTTCCTTTAGGAAGCCATCCAAACCTTTTTTTAAACTCCGCTAAACTAACCGCCTTTACCACATTCTCTGGCAATGAATTCCAGAGTTTAATTACATGTTGAGGGAAGAAAAAGTTTCTCTGATTAGTTTTAAATTTAATACATTGTAGCTTCATCGCATGCCCCCTAGTCTTAGTATTTTTTGGAAAGCGTGAACAGACGCTTCACATCCACCCGTTCAACTCCACTCATTATTTTATAGACCTCTATCATATCTCCCCTCAGCCGCCTTTTCTCCAGTATGCCAGGACAAGTCTTATCTGTGAACTTTCACCACAGAGGCAGGAGTCAGTAGACAATATGGTGGCTCTCAGCTTCCTCAAAGCAGAAGTTTTAACCACTTCTATGCTATGCAAACCTGTCTACAAGAAACCAGGTGGGGGAGGGGCAGGGTTTAACACACACTTTAAGGAAAAAAAGATCTAATACAGAGTTTTAGCAGTTTTTAAATGTAGTGCACAGATTAACAGATATCAAATAAAAAGTCAACAGACAAGTTATAAAAACATAGCAAGCACAGAACAAGTTTAAGCAGAGCAGATAAAACAGTTTTCTTTTTGTTCCAGGAAAGAGAAAAGCAGGATATACTGCCTATGGTCAGGGAAAAGTTAGTCTATGGTTTTATCTGTGACAGACTGGTTTTTCAGGACTGGTGGTCAGCGAATCATTAGCTACTAAATGTATTTTGCACAAGACATATTAGTGTGTAAATTCTCATAATAATCCTTGGGATATTAGTGGTGTGATCAGTTGTATTATTACTTATCCATATAGTTTTGGGCTAATCATATATCTTTATATCAATCTATATAAATGAGCTTGGACCGACTCACCCGCAAATGCGCAGTACAGCCCGAACGTTGAGAGAGCAAAAGTCCAAGCCCCACCTCCACCAGCTCCAGAAAGGAGGAAGAGTCAGAGGCGGGGCGAGGGGCGGAGAGTTCAGAAAACAGCCCGAACTAATACAAACATTCTGTCTCTCACACACATGGAACTCGGAAGGGGAGGGAGGAGGGCAGGAGGGGGCGTGTAAATCAGAGGGGGAGGGAACGATTGAAGGAGGGAGCGTGGGAATCAGTTGTCATGAACAACGGCGTCGCAGTCAAAAGGGAGGCTCTAGGGAGGGAGGGAGGCCAGTAGCAGAAGCACTTGAACTCAACCAATAGGGACGAGGTGTTGCACATGGCCGTGGAAATCGGAAGAGGAGGGAGGGAAGGAGGGTGGCGTGGAAATTGGAGGGGGAGGGAGGGAGGATTGAAGGAGGGGGAGTGGAAATCAGAGGGGGAGGCACTAAGCCGTAATACAGGGAGGGAGGGAAGTAACACACCCTGCAGAACATGTCAGGTACATTGCGTACAAGCAAAAAATACACACACCACTGCTACTTCAAATAACTTTAGCAAAGTGACTACTGTTACCTGAGGTTGCTGTAAGAAGGCAGGATCTCTAATATGCCAAGTAGAAAAAATAGAAAGCACAGCAAATGATCATTCAGCTCATGAGTTACAATTGATGGACGTTGGGGGGGGGAGGGGAGAGAGCAGGGTTGCTGCATATGGGGGGAGGGCAGGGGAGAGAGGAGGGTTGTTGGACGGGTGGGGGGAGGAGGCCAGGGGAGAGAGGAGGGCTGCTGGACATGGATGGATGGAGGGGAGGGCAGGGGAGAGTGGAGGGTAGCTGGACATGGATGGATGGAGGTGAGAATTATTAAATTTACACCACCAAACAACTCACCCCTCAACTTTCATTTCGCTCTTTCATTACCTTTTAAAAAACAAAAAGCTCGCCCGTTTTAACGGGCTTAATGGGTAGTATATATATATATATATATATATATATATATATAGAGAGAGAGAGAGAGAGAGAGAGAGAGAGAGAGAGAGATCTTGGTGATAATCTATTTTTGGTAGAACAATCTTATTTTTGTAATTGGCTTTGCATTTGCCACATAACTATTATTTTTCTACCTAATAAATAATATATATTTAATCTGTGACATTGTTCCTTTCATTGGTACAGCTAGGTAGGAGAAGAGTCTGAGGACAAATAAGAGGTACACACATTCCCTAGGAACGTGTCCAAGAATAATTGCTATTTAGTAGTGTTGTCAGCCAAGTACCTCTGATTATATATTAGGAGTTTATCCTTCTAATATATCCTTACACTGTCCCCCAAGAATTTAACCCATACCCATCCATCCCCGCAACAATTTAATGGTTCCTAAAAAAAAAAAAAAATTCCGGTTGGCTCTCTCGGTCTCTGGGTTCGAGCCGCAGCACTGAAGGCAAGGAAGAAATGGAAGTTGGAACACTCTGGTGCGCATATGTAAGGTTCATCTCTGATTCTCTGGCACTGTGTGCTGAGAGGTCACCACATGCATGTATCAATAGGTCAGGAGACCTCTGATGTTCATGCCTACGTCAGAGCTGAGGCCTGTGCATCGGAGCAGCAGAATAGAGGGTTAATGGAAGACACTGCTTTGAGAAGGAGGTGGTGGCACTCAAAGAACTTGGCACTTGGTAGGTGAGAGGCTGACGCAGGTGCAGCTTACACTTCCATGGGAACCCCTTAGGAACTGCTTCTGTCACCAAGGAAACCCTGCAGAGATGCTTCAGTCCCCGCGGGAACACCGTAGCCCCAGAGGAGATTCCTCCAGATTCCGTGGGATTCCTGTGAACCCCGTTCCCATGGAGGTCTTAACAGTGGCCTTAACACAGTGGAAGGGAAACTAGGTGCGTTTCTGGCTTCGGACACTCCTACTGGAAACCCTGGAAAGGGGTGGGGTGGAGGGTACTGGGAAGGAAGATGCTGGTAATGGGGAGGGTATCTTGGAAGCCAAAGGGAAGTTGCTAAGCTATGGAGGGAATAAGGAAAGGGTGATGCTGGACATGAGAGGAGAGGAGATAGGGCTAAAGGTTCTCCCAGAGCGTCAGATACCCTTCGGCTGGCTCCAGTTCTCTCTTCCTCCTGCTCTGATATTTGATGTCCTGACTCCTAACCTTCCAGGCCAGAAGCCCAGAGACAGACAGCAGGCCCACCTGGACATGGTGGTTACCAGGATCGCAGAAGGCTTACAAAAGCATTGGCTGGGGGAGGGGGAGATTTGAGGTCTACAAAATCCTGAGTGAAGTACAACAGGTAAAAAAGTGAATCAATTTTTCACTGTTTCAAAAAAAATACAAAGTCCAGGGGCACTCAATGAAATTACATGGAAATACTTTTAAAACAAATAGGAGGAAATATTTTTTTCACTCAAAGAATAGTTAAGCTCTGGTACTTGTTGTCGGAGGATATAGTAACGGCAGTTAGAATATCTGGGTTTCAAAAAAAGGTTTGGGCAAGTTTCTGGAGGTAAAGTCCATAGTCCGTTATTGAGGCACACATGGGGGGAAACCACTGCTTATCCCAGGATTGGTAGCATGGAATCTTGCTACTATTTGGGTATCTGCCAGATACGTGTGACTTCTTGGACTGACCACTTTTGGAAGCAGGATAATGGCTAGCTGGGACCACTGGTCTGATCCAGTATGGCTATTCTTATGCTCTGGGCAACTCACTTAACCCTCCATTGTCAGGTACAAAATAAGTACCTGTACATAATATGTAAGCCACTTTTGATAGACCATCTTTCTGTGGTTACAGGTAATATCACCCCCTTTTCCCTTTCTTGTGATCGGCGGTGAGAGGACGGCTGGCGGTGGCAGGAGTGAAAGAACAACTTTCTAACTCAAGTAACTTAAAAAAAAGAAAAGACAAGATAAAAGCTGCGAGTTCGCTGTTTGCGTCTGCTATGCATTCCTCTTTATATCTGTCCTGCGGAAATGCCCCGGTGCCATCTCGATGAGACTCGCGGGGAGTCCCCGTATTCCCGGCGCTAATGCCTCTGCCACTTCTCGCGCTCGGAAGCCATAAACCCCCGCTGTCCCTCTTGCGCTGGTGCTTCTTTAAGCAAAAGTATGGCCTTCCTCCCCAGAAGATTTCCCCCGTGCCAGAGATGCGCCGCGCAGGCCAAGGACAGTAGAAAGCACCGATCACCTCGGCCTGCTGCTGCTGCCCCGCCTCCAGGGTCGACCAAGGCCGATCACTAGCGTGTACCTCACCTGTTTCTGCTCATCGCTCAGCCCGTTTACTATGTCATCCACCGGCACCTCGGAACCCATGCACCTCCACTGTGGCCGCAATGCGAGCAGCAGCCCCCGCTGGCTTCTTAGAGTGTCTATGATCGTCTTGCTGAGCAGCAGCGCCATTTCTGCTGTACCAAGTTACCACTTCTACAGCGGCGTCAGCTGAGCTGAGCTGAAAGCCTAGGCTGAGAGTGAGAAGAGAGAACGGCTGTAGCCGACCCCGCCCCCCCCCCCCCCCCGAATACTGCAGCCAATCAGAAGTCGACGCTAGAGGGCATGGCGCGCTGAAGAGCCTATCAACACCCTGCAGCATAGCCCTACGCATATGTCTGGGAGATTTACCAAGTTTTTTTTTTTTTTTTTTGTTCAGTGGAATCATTGGAAGAGTTGCATAGAAGTTTTGCTTTTGTTGTTTGTCTGCTGCTGAATTTTGGACTTCTTACCTTTCATACTGGCCTAAAGTAGCAGCAACTATTACCTCAGTAGGTCAGCTAGTTTTAACATAGTAAGTGACAGCAAATAAAGATCTGAATGGTCCATCCAGTCTGCCCAACAGTCACATCCATTCTCAATTCAAGATTAAATCAACAATGAACATATTATATTGTTATTTCTGGGACATAGACTGTAGAAGTCCACCAGGCTCTGACCTTATGTTCCAACTACTGAAGTTGCCATTAAAGCCCACTCCAGCCTATCTGAATCCGTCTTGTCATCTGCAGGACACAGACCATAAGTTTCTGCCAGGCACTATCACGTACTGAATTACTGGAGTGTCCGTCAAAGCCTTCTATAGCCTATCCTAAACCGGATTGATATATGCGGGACTCAGACCATACAAGCCTTAGTTGATACAGCCAGAGTTGCCATCTAAGCACCACTTGACATCCAAACACATAAGCAACTCAAGATTTTTTTTTTTTAATACCATTCATACCATTTCTAACTAGAGATCCTCTGTGTTTATCCCATGCCTTTTTGAATTCCGTCACAGTTTTTTTTTCTCCACCTCCTTGGGCATTCCAGGCATCAACCACCTTCTCCATGAAAAAGAATTTTCTGACATTACTCCTAAGTCTTCCACTCTGCAACCTCTATTCATGCCCTCTTGTTTTACCATATTCCCTTCTCTGGAAATTTTGTTTCTATATTAGCACCTTTCAAGCACTTAAATGTCTATCATTATCTCCCCTGTCCCTCCTCTCCTTTAGGGTATACATATTCAGGTCTTCCAGTCTCTTCCCATATGTCATAAGCTCCATATCATTTTTGTCGCCTTCCTCTGGACCGCTTCAAGTCCATCTTTAGCAAGATACAGCCTCCAAAACTGAACACAATACTCCAGGTAGGGCCTCACCAATGACTTGTACAGAGGCATCAACACTGCCTTTCTTCTGCTGGTTACACCTCTCTTTATACACCCTAGCATTCTTCTGGTTACAGCCACCGCCTTGTCACACTGTTTCGTCGCCCTCATATACTATCACCCCAAGGTCCCTCTCTCTGTATGTGCATATCAGGCTCTCACCACCTAACACATTCACTCTTGGATTTCTACTCCCTAAGTGTATCACTCTGCACTTCTTTGCATTGAATTTTAATTGCCAAACATTAGACCATTCCTCTAACTTTTGTAGATCCTTTTTCATGTTTTCCACTCTCTCTGGGGTGTCCACTCTGTTACAAATGTTGGTATCATCTGCAAAAAGGCAAACCTTATCTTCTAACCCTTCGGCAATGTTGCTCACAAATATATTGAACAGAATAGGCCCCAGCACCAATCTTTGAGGCACTCCACTACTCACCTTTCCTTCCTCCAATTGAATTCCACTAACCACCACCCTCTGGCATCTGTCCATCAACCAGCTCTTAATCTAGTTCAACACTTTGGGGCCTAACTTCAGTGTGTCAAGTTTATTCAAGAGCCTCCTATGAGGAACAGAGTCAAAGTCTTTGCTGAAATCTAAGTAGATTACATCTAGAACACATCCTTGATCCAATTCTCTGGTCACCCAAAGAATTCAATCAAATTTGTTTGGCACGATTTGCCTTTGGTAAAAAACCATGTTGTCTCGGATCTTGTAATCTACTGGATTCCAGGAAATTCACTATCCTTTACTTCAGTATCGTTTCCATTTACTTTTCCAGTAACTGAAGTGAGGCTTACTGCCCCCATAGCTACTTGAATGGTTGAAATGTGATTTAAATGATATGGGGAAAAGGTCTCATTGATTGCTTGTTTGTAAAGTAAGCTGTGCTTAGAGGCTATACTGCATATGACCAGTAAGAAAACCTGGCCTGGATTGTGTGAGCAAGGTCAGGCAGGAGATTTAAGTATGAGGCTGCAGGAATAGGTTGAATGTATTGTGATGACAAAGCTTGTTATATGGTGTTTAGTTTAAATGTATTAAACAACCTGCATCTTACAGACTGGTCTTAGCTTGTGTCTCATTGTGGCAACCCAAAAGGTGCAGGCAGCTTCCCAGAGTGGAGGGTAAAAGCCTTACCCCTAGGGCCAAAAAGGGGGACCCCCAACCCTCAAAGAGAGATATCCCAGTTCATAACTTTATAATACTATATTCAAATGGTGCTAGCTATATGTATATTAATGCTTAATTACAGGAATAAGTTGAATCATCTAGACCAGGGGTTCTGAACCTTGGCCTTAGGCCACATCAAGCCAATCTCGTTTTTAGAATACTTCCAATAAATATGCATGAGATATATTTGCATGCCACTGCCTCCATTGTATGCAAATCTCATACGCTTTTTTTCATTGTGGTATCCTGAACATCTGACAGGCTGGGTGTGTCCCAAGGATTGGGTTGAGAACCCTTGATCTAGGCTGGCTGTTTGAAGTTTTTCCCCAGACTTTTTTTTTCTGAAAGTTGACCTTGATATATTGATATATTTTAACTTTCTGTAACTGGAAGTTTTTGTACAGAGAGATTGCATCCAATATAGTCTAGATTCTAGTTCAGTTGTCTCTCCTCCCCTTTATATATTTTTGTGTGGGCAGGCAGATTAATGCAGTATTACTGTAACCAGTATGTTTGTTCATTTATTTTACATTAGGCTTTGTGCCTGTGCTTGTGGAATATTGTTATTTTGCTGTTTAATATCAAAATTTGAGATAGCTTGCTTGGAAGGCTATAAGTGTATAGAGTTAATACATGGAAGAAAAAGTACATAGATACCACTCAGTCCTCCAACAGAAAAAGCACAGAATACAAAACTTTGTACACTTTCAGATATTCTTTATTAAAATTTCCAACATTAGTATAGGCATCTAGTTAATGAGAAAAAGCTTTCAGACTAGCCAGATATACAACAAAACAATTTGAAAAACTTTACATTTTTTTCAAATATACATATACACCAAAATTTATACAAACAAGTAAATAAAAGAACCATTCAATAATAGACTTTGGGCCCCGTTTACTAAGGTGTGATAGCGTTTTTAGCGCACGCTAACATTAGACACACCCATATATTCCTATGGGTGTCTCTAGAACTAGTGCTTGCTAAAAACATTAGCGTGCCTATAGCACAGCTTAGTAAACAGCAACTTTTACTTTCAAGTGACACAAGACAGAAGATGAAGTCTTCTGTAGTATCTAAAAAAAAATTTAAATAGTGAGGAAAGGTATGACAAGAGCACACAAAGATACATTTCAGCTTTATTACAGTAATACTGCTGCAGCCACATCAAAGTTTGGGACAAATGATTCTAATTCATTCTTTGGAAAAAGCAATACATTCTCACTTGTTTTTCTCCTCCTATTTTCTCTTGGGCTTGGCGCTGTCATCTTATTCTTTGTTCCTACTGACATCTTCCCATCATACAGCCTGTGAGAATATACTTTTAATGCTGGCTGCATTAACAGCTGTGTTTATACAGATCATTAACATTTTCTATATATTCTGAAAGTGATAGGAGTGAAATAAGTGACAAGCTTAAGCTGCAAAGCTAAAGACCAGTACTGGAATACAGGAAACCACTATTTTGGTCTGCAAAGCAGAGTGCTAGAGCACGAGAAAGCAATGTGTCTGAGAGATGAGGTCACTACACTGGATACTTGAGGTGACACAAAGAGAAAAGTCTTCTCTGACTTCATTGATGATCCTTAAGATTGCGTCATCAACTGTGATCCTAGCCATGACCAGAAGAGTTTGGATGCATGGAAAGAAAGCTACACTAGCAGAAGGAACTGGCGATGAAGGACAATAAAAAAAGCACCAGAGACAGGCCACAAGAGTTGCCAATCAATACTGTCCTCCAGGATATCTAGGACTGTAGCTTAAGCACTTTTCTGTCTAACAATATTATTAACCACATTTGATATTTTATGAAATGTAGTATTTAAAGTGTGATAATAAACCAATTTGACCAGGTAGCATGACACGATCATGGATAACATGAGTAAGGCTCACACATGGAAGAAAAACAGCTACTAGGTTAAAAATTAAAGGGCAAATTTTGTTCACACTCCAGCACAAGACAGCTCCATCAAGGGTCAGCTTGCAGTCAGCAAGTCTTTAAAATTTTCTAGTAAATTTACATACTTCTAAAAGATGCTGCACTGAAAACTCAAACTAAAATCCTCCACTCCAATAAGCTGCCTGACAAGCGTGTTTCAACCCCATTCCACTGGTGTCCAAAGACTAATCTATTTTTCATACCTGAATCCCCAAATACCTGCAGCAATGCCAAACCTTTGAACTTAAAGGTGCCATTCATTTCATTTAAGCTTCCAAATAGTTGACAGACTAATGACTGCTGACTACTGCCTAGAAACAAAAGGTTTGTCTATCTCCTTTTGTCCTCTGACTGTACCATCCCCAGTCCACTTACACTAGTTACCTTTTTGAAAAGTGCTATTGTATAGATTTAGAGGGTTTTGCAGGTCAGGCCCTTGTTAGCAGAAACAAACCACAGTAATTGCTTTCTTTTATGCTCTAGCCATTGTAGTCCAACTGGTGCTCTGCTTGCATTAGGACCTGCTGGTATTCCTCCATCTGCTCCTGAAAGGCTTGATAATCTTCCAGGAAATGCTGTCCCACCTCCTCAACAGCTTGCCACTTACATTTAACTTTCTATTGAGAGGAGAGTTAAAATTGTATTAGATTGCAGAACATGTATTGCTATACTTCCCAAAAACTTTCGCTAATACGACTACTTGATCCCCAGGCCTCATTTTAGTTCTGGCATTGGGCTTTCCTCCCACCATGTATCATCTGCTCCACAGCAGTTCCCATTCCCTGATAAGCCACACAGACCTAACAACATAGTTTGCACAGGCCATCATCACCACTGTCCTGCATTTTTATTTTTTGTGCAGACATGGTTGCGACTCTATTTGGGAACCCATGATCTATTAGGGTTATCGCATGGTTCTTCACAAGTTCCATACAACAGATTCCAGCCTTTCATGGATAAGTGTGGCTGTACTGCTGTTTTAACTCAGGATGGTAGCATGACTGATCATAAAATCTGCACACTTTTTTCAAATTGTTTCTTAAATATTTTTTCATGTGCTAACCAGAATACTATATAAGTAAAAGTAATCAAACTCCCAAATCACCACCTTTAATTGTTGAATTGCTTTAAAAAAATCAACTGTTTTAAATTTTGTTTAAATCGCTTTCAGCACATTTCAGGAGTCTAGAAATTTTAATAAACCCAAGCTAAAAGTTGATCTGTAAGTCCGATGTTTCTTGGCTGGGAAAAAGGAAGATTTCAAAGTCTGTGTGAGAAGATCCCAGATTCCTGTTTAGATAGTTGTGTGGCACAGGAATCCGAACTTTGAATGATCACATTTCTTGGTTGGTTCAGATCTCATTTTATCTATTATGGTTGGTTCAACAGGGATCAGTTATGAAGGGTGGGGAATTTGGGATTAGGGACCATGTTGCTCCATTCTGCAGAGTTTACACTGGCTGCCAAATATGTATTGAAGGACTGACTACTGCTGACTACTGCCTAGAGACAAAAAGCAAGGCAGTGCCCCACACGGGTGCACGGAGCCGCCTATAACATGGCGCCGTGCCCCGACGGGCATGCGCTGCGGTGCCAGCGGGGTGCAAGTGAGGCGTGACAGGCATGTTCCTGCCGCCCAAGGGCACCCCGCTGGTAAGGGGTAGAGCGAAAAGGGGTTTAAAAGCCCCTGGGCGGAGCCCGGACAACCTCTTCAGACGTCTGGGCACCAGCATACAAAGTGAAATGCATGCTGACACACAGGGCTGTGCTAACCCGGTAAGCGGGGTAAGCATGGCAGGGGGGGGCGCCTCGCCTTCAAGGGCACCGCCGCCGGCCGAGTCACTGTTCTAAAATTTAAAATATAAACCTCTCTCGCGTTGGCGCCTATATGCGCATGCACTGCTGGCTCTGGCTGCTGCCTTCCCGTGCGCAGCGCTCATTCGTCTGTTTAGGCTTAGCACCGCCCCAGCTCTTCCACGCACGGCGTGACGTCACGCCTGGAGCCTTGCAGGCAGTCCGACTCTGAAGGACCTGGACGATGTTGCCGCTGCCGCGTTGGAGTGCTGAGAGGAGAGCCGGCGCCGCTGCTTGGATGATCCACTGCTGCCTGCTCCCACGGTGCTCCGCATTCATTTTGTTTTTTGCTGAGAGTCAGACTGTGGTGGACATCATTGGTAAGGTTTCGCCTTGACTTGTTGTTAATGTGCTTTTTTTTTTTCCTCTCTTCTCTCCCTTGCTGTGTAAATCAGGCTGCTTTGTGCAAAGGAGCAGTGGAATTCAGAGGCTTGTGCTACCTGTCCGTGATCAGGTTGTGGTTGAAGGCATTTGTGAGATTTATTTTTTATTTTTTTTCTTTTCTGGAAGGATGTCTGATAGATTCTGGCCAAAGCAAACAGAAGCAGCGTGGTTTTTTTTTTTTTTTTTGCAAACCTCAGAGTAGTTAAACGTGTAAAGATTCTTGCAAAGAAAATGAGTTGGACGTGATCTCCTGTTTCATGCTTAAGTATTAACAAAGGATGTTTTAAAAGTG